>NW_010545419.1:7466-68650 GCF_000687285.1 Phaethon lepturus
TTTTTTTTTTTCTTTGTCCAAATGATCTGTGGGTACTGAAGACCAGGTTTTCTGGTCCTGAACTGTTTTAAATTTTCTTATCTGTTGCGGCCCGAAAAGGAGTCATTTAGGATGACCTCCTTCCCCGTGAGACCAACAACCAAGTTTGTGATCCCCCTGGACTGAATTAAGGTGAAACAACACCAGCCAACCAATCTAACAATTTAATAATACAAAATGCAAGGCATGTGGTTACATAAATGACTCAATGGCAACTACTTTAACTAAATAATTCAACTAAACAAACAAGGCCCCTACAGCACATCTTTTACACTTCGACAAAGAGAGGAGAGAGAGAAAGAGAAAGAGAGAAGAGAGAGAGAGAGAGAGACAACGAAGAAGATATCACCACCTGTGGATCCAACGGCGTCCCGTTGGTCCTCTTGATGCTCCTTGGTGGTGGGGGTCCCCCTTTTTGCTTCTGATGGTGTCCTTTTTATACAGTCCCAGTCCCACAATCTCCGTCTGCATGCATATGCAACAGGCTGGTTCAATCAGGCAATGGCACCTCTGCAGGCCTTGGTGTCTCCTCCCGGTCATTGTGCAGGCTGATTCAATCAGGCAATGGCACCTCTTGGTGTCTCCTCCCGGTATTCAACCAGGCAAAGGCACCTTATCTCGGTCTTTTCTGGGGTCCACCCCATATTGAGGTATGTTCAAGCTTTTGTACCAAGAAAAAGGTGTGAGTTTGTGATATGTTTAAGACAGAAACTGCATATTGGTCCGCCACACTTATCTTCAGCTAAGGTGCTGGCAAAACTGTAAGAAATTCCTGCTTAAAGTTAAAGCGGAACTGTTCCATTTTCCCTTAATGTTTTTTTTCATTCTCTAGGAACATTTATTGCTTCTTTTTTGAATGGTTTAGCAACGTGGCCTTCAAGCTTTCATGAAGGCTCTTAAAATCACCTGTAACTAAACTGTGAGAGATCAGAAAAATTAGTATCAAAAAGATAGAGCAATATTATCTTCAAATCTATCAGGAATTCTTCATGATTGGGGAAAACCCCAGGAGGGAAAACATTTCAGAAATGCTTTGGTTTCTTCAGATATGTAAAATCATAGAATAATTTGCATTTAAAGGGACCTTTGGAAATCATCTTGTTCAGTCTCCCTGCTCAAACCAAGGATAACTTCAAAATTAGAACAGGTTGCTGGGTGTCTTGTTCAGTCAAGCTTTGAATATTTCCAAATTGTCTCTAAGCCTCTGGTTCAGTGGCACAAATTGCTGCAATTTGTGTCCACTGCCTTTTGTGCTTTCACTGAATCTGGCTTCATCTTCTTCCACCTGTCCTGTAGGTAGTTGTAAACAGCAACAAGATTCCCCCTCATTTTTCTCTTCTTAAGGTTAAACAAGGTAATCTCTCTCAGCTTCTCCCCATACATTGTATGCTTCAGACCTGGGACCATATAGACGGGTGCTGTTGAAGTCATTTCAGTGTGTTGATACATTTGTTTGCACTTGTAAGACTAAAATGGGACACAGTACTCCAGGTGTGGTCTCCGAAGTGCCAAACACAGAGGGATAATCACCTCCCCTGAACTCCTGGTTACTCTCCTGCAAAAGCTGCCTTACGTACAGTTGGCCTTGGTCACTGTGAGGACCCACTGCTGACTCATGTTGAGCTTGTAGTCTGCCAGGATCCCCAGGTCCCTTCTGCAAAGCTGCTTTCTATCCACCTGACCCCATCCTGTATTGTTGCATAGACTTATTCCACCCTGGATGCAAGCCTCTTCTTTTTGCTTTCATTGATCTTCATGAGATTCTTGACAACACATTGCTCCAGCCTGCCCAAGTTCCTCTAAATGGCAGCAAATTCTCTCAAGTTTACTGACTTCTCACAGTTTGGTGGCATCCACAAACTTCTGGAAAGCGTACTCCATCTAGAATGCAAGTTATCAATGAAGACACTGAGCAACATTGGTTCCATCATTGAACCCTCAGGAATGCTGCCCGTAGCGAACCTTCACATAGACTTTTAACTGTTGACCACTGCTTTTTGAGCCTGAAGGTCCAGACACTTTTCCACGCATTTTGTTGTCCACTCATCCAACCCATATCTCTCAAATTTCACTAAAGGGATACTTTGGAAGAAACTATGTTGAGAACTTTGCTGAAGTAGAAGCATCCACTGCTTTCCCCTCTTGTCTCCAGAGCAGGTCATCTTATCATAGAAGATCATCAGATCAGTCAAATATGCTAAATCCATGCTGTTTTTTCCTAATCACCTTCTTATCCTTCATGGAAATAGCTTTGAAGAATATTTGTTCCATAATTCTCACAAGAACTGAAATGAGGCAGGCAGGCAGGTAGTACTCTGAATTTTCCTCCTTGCCTGTCCTAAAGGTAGGTGTGATGACTTTTATCAGTCATTAGGAACCTCTCCACTTCATCATGACCTTTCAAAACTGATAAGACCAGCCTCACAGAGACAACGGTCTGTTCCCTTAGTACTCTTGGGTGCATCTGTCTGATCCCATGGACTTGTTTTTGTCCAATTTCCTTAGTTCAGTCTTTTTCTACTGTGGGTTACAGCTCACCTGCCCAAACTCTGCTGCCTGTGTACCTGGGCAGCATGAGGGTAGACTTTGTTAAAGACCAAGGCAAAGAAGGTATTGAGTGTATAAAGCTTTTTGATGGCCTTTGTCACCGAGTTCCCCACACCATTCAGCAGTGGGCCCGCCCCTAAAGGAAAACCTCACCCAGCAGCTGTGAAGAGTCCCACACAGGTATTAACATGAACTTTAAGTCTATCCAGTATCCATGCCTGGACCGTTGGCCTCTTACTCAGCTGCTAGCTCAGACTTCCCAGATGCAGGTCTCCTACTCACCAGCTGGTCCAGCTTTAAGGTCGCTGGGAAAACATCTCTGCACAGAACAGAGATCGGGGACATGCAGACAACAGCAATGACTTGGGACTATGCCCAGTAGGCAGTTTGACACCTCTACACTGGTCCAAAGTTTAAGAACGTAAAATAATATAGCCGTATTCAGATGATGTTTCAGGGCCAGGGAATGGACCCAGACACTGTTCAGACTCTATTACAGATGCAGACAGACAGAATCTGGCCCCAGGGATCACCCTTTTTTGTTTTATTTGTTTCAGTGACACCTTTATAATTGTTCCTTTCCCTTGGAAGAAAAGATAGTGATTGAGAGGAAACTATACTATCTCTTGTCCACTAAAATAGTTTTTTTACAGCAGCAGTTCTCTTACAAATGAGAATTTTTTTCAGTGCACACACTCCAGCTGTTGAAAATCTTTGCATTTGATGGTGTTTTGGAAACTGCATAAATCTCCAGGGCAAGAAAAAGCACAACTATATCATTTTCAACTTTGCAGTTAGAAAACTGATATGTTGAATATTTCACAATAAATGGTTTGTAACATAATTCTGAAATATGACCTAAATTATCAGTGGATATAATCTTGCATAAATACAAGGAGGGAAATGGAGAAATTGTGCTTTACAGAATAAAGCACCACCATTAATTATTGTTAAAATTTTTATTACATCATAACTACCATGTTCCCCTCCGTTGCAGATACTCTTTCAGTATCTTTATATTTAGTGGATTGTCTTCTCCCTTTCATACTGAATATTGCTTTATTCATAGTGCTTTGCATGCATCTAGTAGAAAATATCTCTCAAATCATAATTTGCATGACAGCATTTGCCCATCCTTTGCCCAGGTAGGTGGACATGCAGAGCATTTTATGTAAAAAATTCTTTTGCATTTATCATCAAGGTTTGGAACAGTTCCTTAATGCTTCAATTAACTGAAAGATTATCTAATTATTTACAGCAAAGCATAGTTGGTTCATTAGGGAGTTATTCTATAGTCTATTACAAGTTGTCTTTGGAAATTGTTTTTATAATAGTAAATCAAATAATTAGCCATTGTGAGCTGCCTTCTCTTCTGCTTTATCTATTATGAAGCCTCTTGACCGTATTTGTTCTGCACAGTATGATTAGGTCAGAAAGGAATAGAAAAGTTATTTTTCTGACTGCTTTGAAAGAGTTTGTCATCTTCACAAACACATCCACATGTAGGGAGTTACAGACAATATAAGTTACATGCAAAAGCAGTGGTTGAGTGCTCTAGAGTGGGTTCAGTTAAAGGTCCTTAAATCATGAAATCCAAGCACAATAAATATACAGAAAACAAAAGCAGATTTGGACTCCTACTTACCCAGTATAGTATCCTGGTAAGAAACTTTTTCCAAAATGGTATACCTAATTGTCACTGTGCTCCTACATGGGTAACCAACCTTCATCACTTAGTAGCCTTCTCAGTAGAGGATCACACAGAGCTCTAGCCTAAAGCCATTTATCCATGTGGTTCAGTTTTTGTGGAATCCAATTTGATTCTACTTACTGACAGATTCTACTCACCTAGAATGCAGAGAAAATTGGTGCAGTCATGTTTATTTGTCTTCCAGAAATCTCAAAGAAGTGGCATACAACAGATTTAAAAACTCTCCCAATTTTGTTAGATTTTCTAGGCATTGAAAAGAATTTATTTTTATTTCTTTCCCCCTTCCTTTTTTTTAAATTATGAAGCTTCAGGAACACAATGTTGTCCAAAACATAACATCTGACACTTCATTTCTTTCACACAACTTTAATTTTGAAATACAAGAATTGCTGATTCATTCTGAACATTACCAATCTACATATATTGCTTTTAATTTTAAAAAAAGGAAGAAAAATGCAAAGGTATTTTTTATCTTGGGGTCTAATCTATGCATAAGAAGTAAGTAATAAATTACTTTCATCTTCTACTATAAAAAAATTACATTGTATGTCAAAGTATATCACCTGAACAGCATATTCACGGGGAGAGTGTCAATTATTGTGAAATAGTCCCTCTGCATCGAAGGGAAATGTTCTGTCATCAGCTTTTTCCTCATTGTTTAGGCTGCATCATAGTGGAAGGCTGAAGTATTTGTTCTACATTGATATTAGAATTCAAAAGACAAGACTACTAATGAAGTAGACAGACAGGTAGCATGACTTAATTTGTAGAACAAATTTTGCAGCTAGATCACAATAGATGCCAAATTCCTACATGTCTTATAAATCATTCAAGGAGTATTCTTACAGAAATCCAATTACATTCTATAAAATAGAAGTATCACTTTCATAAATGCAAATTAATGATATTCCTGTAAAAGGAGATCAAATAAAATCTTTCTAGTGTAGGTGGCTTCATAAAAACTCCCACCCAGCAACTGCATTAAAAGGCGTGAATGAAGTACTGGTGAAAGATGGAAAATGAACAGCCCTGCCAGTGAGCCCTCTTTTCATGACAGGGGCAACACACAACTCCTACAAAAAAAACCTCCTCACTTCTAAAGGGACGGTTCAATATTTATGGAGAAACAACATTTTAATACTATATCAGCTAAAAGTCAAATAATCTACTTCTTGCAAAAGGAACAGTTGTGTCCCATGTCAGATATGTTATCACTTCAAATTACTTAGAAATGTGGATGCATCTTATCATCCTGCTTTAGTGAAGAAATGATTGAGAACTACCTTCCTTGTTAACCTCAGTTCAAACTGTCTTCGTGTCCAAAGGTACTAGTAATCCAGATAGTTCCACTTGCAATATTTTGCCCATAGATTACTGGATGTGAATCTTTGCTTTAAAAATCTTTGCTTCAAAATATAAAACACTGTCTAAAGCTACAACAAAAACCACACAATGGCATGAAATTAATTCCAACATAGCTAGCCTAGGTCTGGAGGCTTTCATACCTTCTGTCTTAAGTAAAATGGACCCTGAAAACTGAAAATTTTGTAATTCAGATTGATCAACTCATTAAGTGCTTACAGTATTCTGCTGTCACAGAATTTCTTGGTGCAACAATCTACCTGTCTAAGATGTACTAACAGGTTTTCTTTATCGCCACTGTCAGAACTGTTGTCCCTTAGTGTCCTTTAGAATTTCTCTATGCTATTTTTTTGTCATATCTCCCTCAGGGAGCTCCCCTCAGAATACCTACTGCTTTTTTTTACAGTTTCAGCGATTTCTTGAACACTACAGCAGTCATTATGGTTTTGTAATATTTTACCACAAAATGCTCATATTTCCCAGAACTTCCTTTCCCCTTTCAATATTCTTTTCCAGTAGGAGCTAAGATTTCAAAATGAGTAGATCTAACACATGAGTTATCTAGTACAGTGTTGTATACTCTCCACTTCTAGAGATAAATAGTTAATCAAATCAAAACCACAACTGAATTGTGCTGCTGGACCTTCAATTGCAATTGTTGAACTAAATTATTTTGGTTATGGTATGTAGCTAGTGCTGTCTTCCATACTTGTATTACTCCCAGTCTCACTTTCATTATTAATGACGTGAGCAAGGATCGTGGAGAGAAGAGAAAAGCACAGGTCCTCTGAAGGGGTTGCAGCTCAAGAAAAGGAGGGAAGGGAGGAGCCAAGAGAAGGCTGGACATTTGAAATGAAGTTTAGAGACTGAAGGCAGGTCTGAGGTCATACAGTGGAGCTCAGCTGGATGGCTCCGAAGTCTGGATTTACTCTGGATTTTGTGTCTTTATTTGCTGCTTCATAACTGGTTTCTAATGAGAGATTTAAATTATACATTGAGAATTAAGTAACAAGTAGCTGAAATATTCAAGAATATATACGGTAGACTGATATTCAACCACCAGGATGTTCCCTTAATGGTTTTCCATCTTCCTTCTGCTGGGCTGGAGGAACGTACTAATAGTGAAAGAAGGATCATATCTGCTCCTGTATTCTTCCCTCTACTGCTTGTTCTTGTTATAAATGCTTTGGCAGTGTCTCCCTCAGTCAGTGAAATTGCCTCAGTGACATCCAGGATACCGAGACTACTGTTCAAAGGAAAAAGTACATACTGTTCATAAATGTCAGCCAGTAGTCAGGTTCTGATTTTATTTTGAACATTTCCTTTTCTAAATGCACATGGAACAAATGTGTACTACTAGGAGTAGAAAACTGAAGTGCTGAGAGGACAGTTTACATCTCAAAATGCATTGTCTGACAAGCTGGAGCCCAATTTGTCCTCAGTCAGACTTCTGTTAGGGATACATGAAAGACTGGTTCTTCTTTCTGTATTACAGGCAGCAAACAATATCACGGATTACTTTCAACAGCCACACTCTTGCCTTCCAATACTATAATTTGTGACCACCTCAGAAGACACTGTCATTGGCCTAAGACTGAAGATTTTGGTTTTTCAGATAGAATAAACTACTACGAGCGGGGTTCTTCATAATCTAAGGAGCAAAGAAAACAATTTGTGATAGAAAAAAACCCCAAACAAACCAAAAAAAGCATTCATCTTTCCTTAACTGAACTTTCTCAGCCAAACCTACACAAAATTCACAGCCTCCATTAATATTCCACTGCTTTTTGACTGATTCCACTTAAGCATCCCATTTTATTTTACTTTCACTTCAGTTATTGCTTTTTTCCCTGATGTAAAATCATCTTTCTGCTTCCAATTTTTTCTGTAATTTCCTACTAGAAACCACACTTTATCCCTACTCCTAAAGCTTGCTGTCTAATGCTACCACTACAGAATGAAAAGTCACTGAAATTGTTCTGGGCTTTCTGTATCAGTGTGATTCAAAAGAGGTTTTGATTGATAATCCCCACTGGACTGTATCTTCAAGCACCTTGCTAACGTCTTAGCTAAGAAGTGAGAACACTAGGTAAAAAGTTACTAAATCTCTACCCTGTACTAGCTGACTGGTCTTAGATACCTGTGACTTAAGAAGAACATTTCTTAGCAAATGATCTACATAACTTCTCTATTTATGGCTGGCCATAAGAATTAATCATCTGTTTCGCAATAAACTGGGAGGTTTGGGCAGGGGAGGAGAGGGGAATGTTGGTTTGCACAAGAAGGGAATCAAGGCTTTTTGAAACATTTTCATAAGAACAATGCGCATAAAAACATACTTTTATCTCAGAGTAATCAATATGGTCTTTATCTCCCATATCCCCTTAAATCATATCCCAGTTTCTCTTCCTTTTTTCCCTTACTATGAGGTCCTCCCTGGATGTGAAAGGCTCTGAGATTATATTTCCAACTGTGCTGGTGAAGGGAGATTTCCTCACAAAAAACATTTCTGTCAAAATTCCCCTCTTTAAGTTCATCTCAAAGTAGGGTATAATTTTGGTAATGTATGCCATTCCCTGGGAAATTATGAAAATTTTAGATTCAGGTTCACCACTGATTCAGGTTTGGGATGTTGAAGGAGTAGCTGATCTGTCTTCTCACCTGCGAAGGAACAGGTAAGAGTTATCACCACAGACCAGTGCACATTTCCTACTGACTCGCTTCCTCTAGACTCAGCATTGTACCAAATCACATCCAAACACTGCTGATGCACACATATTATTTAGAAGACTACTTGCAGTGGAAAAAAATCATAAATTTGGACATGAAAGTATATCTGAATATACTGAATATTTTATTTTCAGATTAAATGTTGAAACTTTCAGCTAGAAATATTTTTCATCATGATGTCCTGGTGGAACATGTCACGCACAGAAAATATCCTAATCCCAGGAAATGCTGTAACCAGTAAGAGAGATCATTCTCTCTTGTCCCAATTTTCTAGAGCTGTTAGACAAAGGGCCAACAATGGGAGTGGACACGATAACTTGGAGCAGAACTACATTTAAGGCAGCACTGAACTTGAGTGCTCTGTTAAGAATTTGTGATTTTCTTTTTTTTTTTCTTTTTTTTTTTTTTTGAGATTGATACCAAAGGACCAGAAGTATTTCTCGTGTTCAGTTCTGTGAAGTAACTAGAATGGAACCTAGAACTGATGTCTGACAGACAAGGTCCAAGGTTATACCACAATATATACTGTAAATTAAATTTTTTAATTGGTCTAAGATGACAAATGTTTCTTTTTACCTAAGGAATGTTTAATATTTCATTCACAGTATGCCAAATTATTTACAAAACATAGGAAAGCTTTTCCTGCCATGCTCCAAACTGTCCAGACATTTGTCTACAACTCTGTTTTGTATTGTATTTCGCCCAATTCAATGACAAATGTCAGAACAATTTGGTAAAAGTCCTTCAATAAAAATTCAGATAGGTATTAGACTCTGATTTTCACTTTTCTCAGAATCACATTTAAATGAAGTAATCTGTCATGATACAATATATTTGAAGCATTCTGCTGTTAGGAGCACAAGTCTTATGAGGAGCGGCTGAGGGAACTGGGGTTGTTCAGTCTGGAGAAGAGGAAGCTGAGAGGAGACCTTATCGCTCTCTACAACTACCTGAAAGGGGGTTGTGGCGACGAGGGGGTTGGCCTCTTCTCCCAAGTAACTAGCGATAGGACAAGAGGAAATGGCCTCAAGTTGCGCCAGGGGAGGTTTAGGTTGGATATTAGGAAAAATTTCTTCACTGAGAGGGTGGTCAGGCATTGGCACAGGCTGCCCAGGGAGGTGGTGGAGTCGCCATCTCTGGAAGTGTTCAAAAATGTGTGGATGTGGCACTTCAGGACATGGTTTAGAGGACATGGTGGCACTGGATTAATGGTTGGACTTGATGATCTTGAAGGTCCTTTCCAACCTAGTGATTCTGTGATTCTGTGAATTACAGCTATGCAGGTTAAACTTTGCATATAACAGACAATACCACCCAGATTTTGCTTGTTCTTCTTGATCAGTGTTAATTCTTTCAACCTAAGGTTTTCTTGAGCAGTGCCATTTGTGTAGAAAACACCTCAGGTATACTGGATGCTGACAAAGGTTTGATACGAAATTGTTATTTTACACACTGCATCTTAGATTAGCTTTCTGGTGCCCTCTTAATTTCATGAAGATTTCTGGTAAACTTGCCTCTATCTTCCACTGCTGCTGCCCCTCTCCACCTGGGATTTGAACTGCCAGTTTCAATCATTTCCCTAATAACATCTCCCCACCTCGGGAGATCCCTGGTCTATTCCTCAGGCTTTTAATATCCTTCCACTCGGGGCCTCGGAAGGGGACTCAAGTAACCTTATTCCTCTGGTTTCTCCTCTGAGGACATGATAAAAAGTTTTGGAGCCAGTGTTCCTCCGTTTTCCCATTGCTTGCCTTGGCCTTTTTTTATTATGTTGCAAGATCCAGGCCTGCTTATTGTGCTAAAATAAGTTATTAAAACAGAAGGGAACTTCTCTAAAGACAGTTGCAAATTAGTTTTGTCAATAAAGCAAATAGGTTTTTATATTATTTGCTTTAAAAATGTCAATCATTAATTCTAGTTATCACAAAATTATATTGCTGAAAATTGAAGTCAAATAATTCTTTAATTTGAACCATAAAGCGTCGTCATAAACCTCAGAGAAAATAAAATTGCCATCATTCGTTTCCTTCTCTCTGAAACTCTATATTGTAATTTAGCAGATCGTCTTTGACTGTAGAACAATGGTTAATTTAAATACTATTAAATCAAGGATACTTTGTGTAGTTAGTGTTTTACAAAAGCAAAATCTACTCTAGCAAAGTCATTTACCTTAGAATCATTATCATTAAATGATTAAAGCATATAGTCTCAAAGACTTTGTGCCTAATTGCAACGTCTGCTGCATAGTTGAGGGGTGCTCTTTTATACGTGACTCCTAGCTGAGGTAAACACACTGTCTGGTTTGGGATTTTTCGTCTTCCTTATAAGCCAAGTCCTACTGAGCAAACAAGAAATATTAATGAATATCTATGACTTTTTCTTTTCTTTCCCTGTTATTTCAGCACATGCACATTGCAGTAATCTGTAGATTAATGCCTAATCATAATTGAACCCATAATTTTGACCATCTGTGCAAAATGCCACCAACAATCATCTGATAGAGCTATTAGCAGAGTTTAATACTCCGCAGAGGATGCACAAGAGGGGAGGAAAAAGCATGACTAAATGTAAGTCCCGCTGGCACACAGGCCAACAGAGGCTTTACATCGCACTGTACAGCACCCACCCCTCAGCTGGGACAATGTGATGCTCCTTTTCCCAGAAGTTTACAGGTTTGTAAAGCTTCATGGAGCGACACATGCCTCCTCACCGCGGCAATGCCCACCGCACCAGGGGGGCACGAACAGCCAGCCAGTGTGATGTGGTCGAATGTTGGATTTGAGAACGCACAAAGGCAAATTTGTCTTTCTGTCATTCTTTTTTTCTGAGTATACCAGGAACAAGCCTGAATCTTTGCCCATGTCCTGAGATTGATGATGAGCTGTGAGCTAAACAAAGCTACAGACCCTTAAAAGATAGTTTACAAAGACAAGACAATCCCCATTACTCTCGGGTACTCCTGAGTTTACGTTCCAGCCTAGCTGCTGTCTCAAGTTTCATGTTCCACTTTGAGCTAATCAATTAAAAAGGTCTGGCCTCAAAACAATCATTTATAATTGTTGTCTGTGCTTATACATAGCACTTGGGTGTCTGAAATGTAATGTACTTATGAGAGAAAAGCAGTTTCACAAGTACAAAATAGATTTTACTTAATAGTCATTCAGTTAATGAATCAGGATGCTAGTGAGCCTGAATTATTGAAAGAAAAAAAAAAAAGCCAGTGCCAATATTTTTGCTTACATCTCTTTATTCTGAGGCCTTAAGTCTTTTTTATTTTGCCATGTACTTCTCTATGCCAAGCAGATACCGGTCTGGAAAAGGCAGCGCTGTTTAACCGTTAAATTGATGCTGGTCCTTGGCTTAATCACTACAGTAATGCTGTACAGGGACCTGGTATTCTCATCTCTAGAGGTAAATGATTTTCTACAGAAGGACTACCTTTCACTAAACCAGGCTCAACAGCTACTTCTAAATAAGTTATACAAGGCACTGTGGCAACAATCTGGCTTTCAGTAATTTTTAACATTTACACAATTCTGTTGCTTTCTAGTAAGTTGGGGCTTTGTTTTAGAAGGATGTGAGCTTTTTAAATCTGTTTCTTGCTGTTACCATTGCTAGAGGAATGACTCTTCTAACTACATTTCTGAAACAGAGAACTGCTGCAAAAAGCTTACCAGCATGCTGCTGCTGACCATGCTGTTGAAATTCTGGTAGCAAGTTCAGCCGTAAGTCAGTCGGCACAAAAGGCACAGCTCATTCATCAGCATCCTGCAGCAGTTATAAGAAGTGAAAACGTAATGTAAATGTACGGAAATACATAAAGAGACTGGAAAAATTGTCTGCTTTCATTTTTCAGAGACAATGGCAGGGTAAGTGTGGTAGGTTGATTATGCCTGCCGTTGACAGATGAGTTATACCCTGAAGGCCTCCATGAATTCCACCTCTGCTTCAGAAGCTTTGGGAACAGACAGTCACCTGCCTGTTTAAATAATGCAAAGGCTGGAGGGTCCCATTACCACCCTGCTGAGCTCATGTCACCTTGGTTTCATCAGAGCAGGGAAAGGAGAACCCACACCTCCATGATGACCCAGCCCAATGTTTTCTTCCTTTATAAAACTTTCTGTCAAGTACAAAAAAAAAAAAAATTATTTTGGCATCAGGGAATGGCTCAATGTCCAGATGGAGATCAGTGATGAGTGGTGTCCCTCAGGGGTCCATATTGGGATCAGTACTGTTTAACGTCTTCATCGATGACCTAGACAGTGGGATCAAATGCACCCTCAGCAAGTTTGCAGATGACACCAAGCTGAGTGGTGCATGCTTGAGGGATGGGATGCCAGCCAGATGGACCTGGACAAGCTTGAGAACTAGGCCCATGTGAACTTCATGAGGCTCAACAAGGCCAAGTGCAGGGTTCTGCACAGGGGTCGGGGCAATCCCCAGTATCAGTACAGGCTGAGGGATGAAGGGATGGAGAGCAGCCCTGCCCAGAAGGACTTGGGGGTCCTGGTTGATGAAAAGCTGGACATGAGCCAGCAATGTGTGTTGGCAGCCCAGAAGGCCAACCACATCCTGGGCTGCATCCCAAGCAGCGTGGCCAGCAGGTTGAGGGAGGTGATTCTGCCCCTCTGCTCCGCTCTCATGAGACCCTACCTGGAGTCCTGCATCCAGCTCTGGAGCCCTCAGCACAGGAAAGACATGGACCTGTTGGAAAAGGTCCAGAGGAAGCCACAACAATGATCCAAGGGATGGAACACCTCTCCTGTGAGGACAGGCTGAGAGAGTTGGGGTTGTTGAGCCTGGAGAAGAGAAGGCTCTGGGGAGACCTTATTGCAGCCTTCCAGTCCTTAAAGGGGGCTTCTAAGAAAAATGGGGACAAGATTTTTAGTAAGGCCTGTAGCAATAGGACAAGGGGTACGGTTTTGAACTAAAAGAGGGTAGATTTAGACTAGGTTTAAGGAAGAAATTTTTCACCATGAGGGTGTTGAAATACTGCCACAGGTTGCCCAGAGAGGTGGTAGATGCCCCACCTCTGCAAACATTCCAGATCAGGTTGGACGGGGTCTCTGAACAACCTGATCTAGTTGAAGATGTCCCTGCTCATTGCAGGGTGGTTGGACTAGATGGCCTTTAAAGGTCCCTTCCAACCCAAAGATTCTATCATTTTATGAATCTACTGAACCTGAGTAAGTTAGAATTTAGACTTTACCTGAGGAAAAAAACAAAGCCTACTCAAATGGGTGTATAATTCATCTAAAGTGACCAATACTAGCAGCCAGTAAAAGAATATTGCCTTCTCTCTAACAAGGTAGATGTGAAAGTATTTGCTGCTAAAAGGACATGTTTAGGCAAAAGGAGAGTCAAGGTATTCTCTTACACTTGCCTGACTCTTGTGGGGGAAAAGCCTCATACCTTGACTCTTTCTACATCTTTCACTTCCCATGAGTCTTTAAGGTCTTAGTTGTGGCATCACACCTTCTCTTACAGAGTGAGCGTAAGACTAAACTCTCTCTTCCTCAGTGAGCTGGGATGAAGTTGGACAGTACTGACTGGTACCGATTGTATGTTTGAAAAATAGAGGTGTTTTCTATCCCTGTGAAGCTTCTATACAGCTGAGAACTTCATTGCATGAAGCCTGGACATAGAAGCAGAATTTCTGCTTCAGCATCTTCAAAGTCTGTCAGAGACAAGGACGAATCATATTATGGCACCACTGAGGTATCTTTTCTACAAGGCTTTCACATGACTTCCTCCATCTACTGGCTGGCAGCTTTATTATTCCAGGAGAGCACAGCTTTGATTCTCATGTGAGTGACTGGTATGTGAGCGACTCCTTAAACCATGGAGCTCCCACGGTCTCAAAATCCTGCTCAGCAGAGTCAATGGAAATTCACTGCTGCAAATCAAAGCAATTCGGCCCTAGGGAACTGGGTAATGTGCTGGCATATCTTGCCTTTTGAGGTAATTAAAAATCACACTTCTGAGAATCCATTAATGACACAACAGAGATCCCAAAGGACAGAAGTCATTATGTGTATGAATCACACCCTGTCATCCTCAGTTTTAGCTATCATTAATAAGGCTTCTTGGATCTTCTGAAGATTCAGTCCACAGTGTGAATCTCTTTAGTCATGATCCGCTTCCTGACTGTGTCCCAAGGAAGGACTTTCGTTCGTTGAACCAAACACTGAGTAAACTGTCAAGTGATTATTTTGTACCTTGAGAAGAAGCCAAAGACTGATTTGATTTACATCTTGTTGACACAAACTGGCTTCTCTCTGGATATGGCTTTCTAGGAAGAAATCCTTACAGTAAAAATTGCTGTGCAAATATAATTAGAGAAAAAATAAAAAGGAGACAAGGAGACAAAAGGAAATCTTTTAAAATCTAGTGGAGATTTTTCCTGGGAAGAAACAATGAAGGAAAATAGCCATATGCCTTAGTAAACAGGACCTGCTTCTGAAAAAACAGATGAAGGCTAGATCAGTGATTAGGAGAACAGTTCTAGATCAGAGTCCAAAATCTTTTCTGCACACCCAGCCAAGATGATTGTGGTCATTTTAAGTATGTAGAGGTAAAAAATGAGCTGATGAAGTACTGTTTGTTGTGACAGGGAGAAAGTAACACCTGTATTAACTATTTGTAGTGTGTTTCTTCTTTCCTTGTCCCTCCTTAAAGAATCTTATATTCAGTAGACAGAAAATCCAAGTCTGTATGCTTGTTATGGTTTGTTTAACAGTTTTGTGAACTTCAACAGAAATTTGGACAAGTTTACGGAACAGAAATCCACTTAAGTTACTCTGTATATAGAAACTACATTTGGCTCAGGAAGACCCTAAGCTGTAAACACTGGGATACTGGGAGTGTATGAGGGATAATATATATGCTTAGACTCTTCTTGTATTTTTCTGTAGACAGGCCCTTTGGCTGTTATCATTGAACAAAATTTTGAATGGATGGGTTTCTGTCCTGATCTGGTAGAGCTTTTCTGGGATAACATTAAACCCAGACTCATTTTATGAATAAAGCTGTGAACAAGAGTGAATGCCTAATTATTGGCAGTGACAGGCAGCGTGTACAAGGTCTGTTAAAAGCTATCGGCTCACTTCAGCTCCCTTTGAAAGCTGTCTTTCACTTCACTATTCAGTCAGGCCATATCTGAACATGGCAGAGAAAACTGTGTTTCAGGAACACAGAGAAAGAAATATATGTGCCTTAAACCAGCATACATTTAATAACAATCTTTAAAACCAAACAGCGAAATATAACTTGAAAAGATTTTTAAGTAAGCAAGCAGCCTATAATGCAGTAAATCCAGTCTGATGGATTCAGTCAGGTTGTGTCAGAGGCTTTTGCATTTACAGTCAGTCCAACAGAAACCTCTCAACACATGTACATCATTTGGATTTATCTCCTTGGCAGTAGCAGCCTACTGTGTCAGATATCACTACAAGGAAGAGAATATTTTATTATTGCTCTTATTGCATTCAGTTAACCTGAAAAGACACTCATGTTCATGCCTGTGTCTGTAGATCATGTGTTTGATGACAAATACAATGTTGGGTTTGTAAGCCTGATCCAAGGGCCAAAGTGGGCTGCAATATTTCTGGAAATTTATTATTTCTCTTCACCTACACTAATTTTCCTTATTCCATCCTGAGTATGTGGGCCCAATGGTTAATAATCAGGGTATGCTGTTGCTTATTTAATCGCAGATGTGAACTGTCTGTAAAATGACACAGGAAAGTTCAGTTTGCTGTGCAAGCATTACCTTCACCTAGCAGCATCATGATAAGCAAAACTGGAGATGATTACTTTAGCAGTGAAGCCAAGAGTTTAATGGATGCTAAAGATGCCCTTTCTGCCCTCACCACGGTCCATAAGGCTCATTGAAGAAGAGACCATGCTCACACAGCTGCTGCTACCTCTTTCCTTGTTCCGAGAACGTGCAGAGAATTTCCATCTCCAGACTTTTCCAACTGGCACTAAAATTCAGGGCTGAGGTAAACAAATCCGTGCTGTAATTTGCTCTCCAGGCATACAAACTGAGTGAATTACATCTCTTAAAAAATCTGTGCAGAGACTGCAGCCATGATTGTGGATTTCTGCTTTTAGGTCAATTCAGATGGCAGCAGTCTCAGTCAAAATGAAACAGGAGCTGACCAGAAAGAGCAATTTATTGCTTTGCTGACTTGAGAACTCGCAATATAAATCCGAACATCCATACAGTAAGTCACCAGTTCATCAGTGTAATAAATCTGGAACAATTCAGATACCAGAGTATAAAAGGGGAAACTTATTAGCCATTTTTATGCAATAGATATATCAGTGGCATAACAGTGACAGTTCTAAAGAGTCAGCATTTGTCTCAAACAGTAATGATGCTGCCCACGCTGAGCGTGGCACACATTACTCCTGCAGCAGGACCTGACCTCACGTTACCACGCAGGAGCACCGCAGAGACCTTGATGTTGCCGAACTTCTGCACAAGCGGTGAACAAAAGTGCATACCGATGGTTTCTAGGATGAGCTTGCAGGGGTTTTTGTTGGCATGAGGAGGATGCATGGAAATATAAAACTCTCTCATCAACAGGCAATGGCATTTAGAATAAAGCTCAAAGATGTACTTCAATAGGAGTCTTAAAATATTCTCCCGAAGGAAATCAAGATGCATTCTCCTCAGAATGAATAACTACAGAATAGGGACTTAGTACCTCTTATGTAAACCTGAACCCATGACTCCTTTAATTAAGTGAAACAGAGGGAAAACATAATGACAGTGGAATTTTCCTACCACATTTTGAATTTGGATTTCTTCACCAAGGTAAGTATCTTCCTTAGCTTTCTACTCAAAACTTAATAACTACAATTGAACATGTTCTTCAGTCACGCACCTAAGCTGGACCAGAATGAAGCAGAATACTGAAATGCCGTCAAGCATACAAACAGCGTGTTTAAAAAGCATTAGATTTGCTATAGCTCTGGGGTCATCGCTGTATTCTGCTGCCCTCTCCTGTCACTTACTATCATTACAACAATATGGGCTAATGGCTAAATACAAGCAGATTATAAAAATCCACGTCCAAATGCGTAACAGTAAACCACTGGTCTGAGATGTATATGGGGCTGTGCAGCTTTTTTCAAAAGATGCTTTGAACTGTCCCCTTCCTCGCTGCTATATTTCTTTGCATAGTAGATTAGTTTAAGCTATGGTTTTGTGTATGGATCTACGTTTCTGTAATTTGAAAAAAGAGGGTTTAGATTATAAAATCTATGAGATACTTCAGGATAAAAGCTTCTAGATGAAATCCTGAATCCATAGAAACATGAGGAAGTTCTCCTGATGACTCCAAGGAGTTCAAGGTTTTACTTTCTGGCACTAAGCAGTGATGCCTACCAGCAACTGAACCCCACTTGAAATAACTTCTTCGCAGGTGATTATAGTTTGCTTAACTTTGCCCAGGGTGAATTAAACAGTCTGGCAGTTAAGTGTTTCCAGTTTACATGAACAAGTCAACTCAGATTGGTGAAACTTATTAAATTTTGTGTACTGCTCCAGAAACATAGTAGGTAATGGCTAAGTATTACTACTGGAATTCAGATTTTGGATCAAATTGACTAATAGAACTATTTCCCAGCCATAATTTGGATAAGAAAATTCCTTCCCTCATCTTAAAAATTGCTACAGATGCATTTTATTAAAGATGTTAAAATAGAAAATGTTTAAATTGCTGCATGGAACTCAACACATTCAGGAAAATAATTTCAGTTTACATAAAGTTAGTTATCTTTGATGTAATTCTGTGGAAAACATACACAATTTAGTGCCATACAGTTATTCCATTGAAGGCCTCACTGTGTAGAAATGCTCATCCTGAAAGAAGAGCATAAAGACTGTATGTTTAATGAAAGAGCACATGAATAATGAAATCAGCAAGGCTAACAATAAGGAAAGAATGGAATTTATCTAGCTTTTAATTTTTCTTAATCCTGCAAAGGGTTCCAGGAACAATAAAGACCAAAAACGTGTTTAAGAAATTAAATGGGGAAGGGGGATGACACAGTCACACAGTGCGAGATCGCCTTTGGCTCCTCATGTCTTGACTTATCCTGTGTGTGAGTAGCCTTCCTCTCTGTATTTTACATCTCACTTTCTGAATTTTATTAGTGCTTTCCCACTGTGAGACAACTTTGTGATTTGCTTGGTTTTCTCCAATAGCTATGTCTGTTGCATGTTATGAAACTCCACCACAGTTTATGAAATGGGTGTTTTTACATGTGAAATCGATAATTCTTTCTCACTGCATGCGCAGAGGTCTGTAATGTCTACATAATCTAGCACTTCAGAGCTGAATCTCTCAGGATAACTTCTGGTATCAAAGGACAAGTTTTGGTCCCACTTACTTACGCTGTGGAAAAATCCAAGAATTTCCTTGAGTTCAGTGGAATTGCTCTGGTCTTGTTTTCCACTTACGAAGCTACCTGTAGAGAAAAACAGAGAACATTCCTCTCGCTCCTCTTTGCTTCCCATTGTAGAAAGCAGCTAAGAGATTGCCTTCTTCTGGAATCAATGTAATTAGATGAAATCAAGGAAACGAAACAGGACCCATCCTCTGGCCCCAAGACTGAATGCACTCTATCTTCCTTTAATTTTTTTGTATTCATAATTTGCATCTTTTAAAATAAAACACTCTACCATTTATTCTGATTGAACCTAGCATGTTATTAAACAGATATTCTTTTGAGTTCCTACTGATTACTACCAGTTTAAGTGAGAGATGGGCCAATTTCTTAAATGGTTTTATCTGACTTCGAGGAAATCTGGCTTGCTTTCTTCCATGGACTGAAATGAGGATTGACTCTGTTGAAGAGAATCAAAATACTTCAGTATGACAGCAGTGGGACAGGAGACTTAAGTTTGTAAAATTTCCACAGTTTCTGGGGTGAGTCTGAACAGCCCCTGGAGGGGCACATTGTGATGGACATTTCCATCATTTGAGTTTTCTTTTCATTAAAATGGATTTTGCTTGCACAAGAAAGTCCTACCAGTCATAGCAGCACAGTTAGGCTGGTGTTACTATCGTAATCTAACTCGTTATTTGCTGTTACGGTATTATTGAATGAATTACCTCGTGGGAGAAGAATTCTGGGCACGACGTGTGCCAAACCTCGAACACCACTAGATGGAGATGTTTTCTCACGTTCTCCTCATTCGCTGGCTCTAACGGACGTGCTGAAATGTCTTATTATAAGTATTTTCATTTGTGATGACTGCACCTTAAGAAAGGCAAATGAGTTTAAATAACTTTCATATATAATCAAGCCTTCCGTGCTTGAAATGTTTGCACATGAATAACAATGAACGTAAGAATTAATGAAGTCCAGCATGTAGCTGTTTAGACTGAAAGGAATGAATAGATGTTGTACAAGCAGGGAGAAAAGATTGGAAGGATAGCTAAGGCCTCCCTACTTTTGCTTAACAAAACGAACTATTACTTATTTAGCTTTTGTCACACAGTGGAAGTCAGTTTATAGCGATATTTCTTATCCAAAAAGCAGTTTTCAGCTCCAGAGTATTTAAATGCTTTCCTCCCCAAGGAAACAGCCCTGAGCAGCATGTGCTGTGTGCAGTCACCGCTGACTATTGTCTTTCTACCCTCACCAGCGTGCGGTATAATGACAAAGACAGAGGCTGATTTAGAAACAGTTAAACAACTAAAACAAGTTAGGAGATCCAGAAGACATGCCATGCACATTAAGCTGCAGAAAAAAATGGTCTCTCAAGAGTTGCAAAACCTTGTTAAAATAGATTCCTTAGATTGCATATTGAGTTGAAACAATGCCATTTAAAAAATCAAATATGTTGCACAGCACAAGCTTAATATTCCCACACATATTATAGTTCATAATAAATGCTGTGTGATACAAATACTGATTTTGTGAATCAATTAATTTAAAAAAAATCCTTAATGACATTCAAAAATAGGTTGTGTTTTATATTTCTTAAAAATGACTGCTGTATTGAAGTTCTGAATAATTTTGCTTGAACACATAGGTGTTCACGCATACTTGCTTTCTCTTTTAATTTGTGTTTCTGTGGGGAATAGTTGCAATTATGATAGCTCTATAGAAAACTACTCCAGTTGGAGCTGCTCTCCTGTGACACCTTACGGCTGGGAGGTGCATGGGCACTGGTGCGAAGTGTTTTGGCTCCCTTGCCCTTTTCTTGGATCCTGCTGGAACTGCTGCCGCTGCTGCTACCCACGCAGCACTTGGGCAATAAATAGTGATGACAGTCTCAAGCAGCCTGAAAAGGTCAGGGACAGGGCCCATTTTCTAACACCTCTAGGTCATCTGAATCCTTCGCTGTTTCCTAGATCCAACAAAATTATTCTGGTTAGCTGTACAGCTACTGGGGCTACCCATGCCCACTCAGAGATTGTCCACAAATGCATCTCAAAGGGAACGTGGGCAGATCAGGAACACGAAGAAAATTTTTAAAAATCACAGTGTAACTGACATAATAATGGGACTGTTTTCTTATGAGTTTGGTAGTTTTTTTGCTTGGCTGGTTTTTTTTCTCTTCACATATCAGTGACCTAAAATTATGGTTTTTAAATTTGAGGAATAAGAATTCCCATATAAGGTTAATGAAATCTTTACTCCCCAAAAGCTGTTTTGGCCATTCATATTACAGACCATATGAAACTATAAGCAGTTTCTAAAGCTTTGAAGTTTCTAGTTAGTAAACAGAAAGATAAACAGAGAATTCATGTAATACATAAATATATTTGTACCTTTCTGTTAGAAGTCAGAAAAACAGAGAACATGGTATTACCTCTAGTCTGTGCAATTTTTTTACTGTTTTCTTCTAAATGATTTAACATAAATGTACATCCCAGACATCTCTGGCAGGGCCTTTTTATGTCAATAATGAGAAATAAGTGTGTGTATCTAACCCCAGTTGGAGAAATCATCTGCAAAATGTTGATGGCTCAGAAGCAAATTGGAAGTGTAGACAGTGAATCTGTTTGAATACATACAGAAAAAGGCTTTATTCAGTAGCAGAGGTATAAAGCAGTATTTTCCAATAGAGTTAGGTGATTTAGAAATCTACTTTCACTGACGTTCAAAAACCCAGAAACTCTAATTACTGAAGGGCCTTGGTTAACTTTACTTTTTGAAATTCCCTCATTCTCATAGTGATTTTTTTTCCTTATATATTCTATTATATTAAAAGCTCTAAAATAAGAAACTGAAACAAAAGAGATACAAGATCTATATATTTGCTCATTTGTAATTTCTCTGATTTCGGTTAAATACTAAGCTACTAAAAAACTTACTTGCAATATGTTGTCCTAAATCAAAGATTCCTGAAAAAAAAATCCTGCTGAGTCAGAAGGCACACAGTTTATAAATCAGACCCTAAACATGGGTAAATAAATCTGTGCAATATATAAAAACTCTGTAGTTAGCACATTTGAAACAGAAGCTTTAAAAGTAAACCTTTATAAATCAACTCCCTAAATCAAAGAGAAAACAATGATTTTTCTTGTCTTATAGACCAGGGAAAGTTACTCCCCAAGCAACTTCTGCAGATAAAGGCTCTGTTTTTAATATAAGTTGATGTATTTATGTATAGAGAAACTACAGACCAAAGTTAAGCAAGAAACAAAAAACTCTAAGTACCAATCCAGAAACATTTTGACACCAAATGGTTTAACAGTTGGATAATTCAGAAGAATGTTTGGACAAATACAAGGTAGGGAATGACCACACAGCAAATGACAGTCAGCAAAGGGGTTTTCATCTGCTATAAATTATGCACAATTTAATCAGAGAAAAGTCATTAGGCCTAAAATGAGCATTTCCTACCGGTTTATACAATGTAGCTTTTAGATGCTTATTAAACTTTCAGCATCAAGGACTACACATTCATCCCTTGTTGGGAAGCTTGTCTGCAAGTGTTTATTTAAGTATATATTTGTACTGTGAGTTACGCTATGACTTTGCAGAGTCTGTTACGGCTTTTATTTCATTTCAGTTCAGGCAGCATTTCAGGGACTGTGCTGGCAAATGAGGTGTTAGTGTTGAGATGGAACATAAAAGTGAATATTTTACACATAACTATAGCATTACTTGGTAAATTATTTTCTTCTCTCATTTCAATAATCTTTTTGAAATTCTCTGTTCATCAAGGCCAAAATTTCTCCTTAAAGTAGACAGACTTCCACCCACTTCCATTCTTAGAGTCAATATCTGAGGAGGATATTTGCACAGTGAATAAGGAGGGATATAAAAAAATGATGTAGCTACTAATCAGCAACAGGGAAAAACAGATTATTTTAAAAGACTTAACAAAAGAAAATCCTTTAATATTTCTTTATACTTTAAAGTGAGGAGCTGGACAAAAGGACTTCTTTTTAATTTGTATTTCACTTCCAGGATTGACTCTGTCATTCTAAGAGCTGCAGTATTTGTAATGAGTGTATATATATACATATCTATGTGCATACATGTGTGTATATATATATTTATATGTAGCTGGCTACACCAGGCCATACATTAACACACCGATCTGTGGAAACAACACAAACTTTTCAATTCTATTTATGTTATACATCAAACTTTATCTTCAGTGTGACTTACAGCCCTTCTGCAATTTCCAGATGTAACTTCTTTCTTTCAAACCTAGTGATGAACCAGGTCTAAGCTTCATTTAAGACTGCATTTTCATCATGGACCTGCCAAGGCTGTTGTGCTTGTCAGAGGCCAGGCATATAATGGAGCCCAGAAGGAACTATATGAGACCAGAGGACAGAGTATACTCATTTCAGTGTATCTGGCTGCTGCATGAACTTCCAGAGAAGATTAATTGACTATGCAGTCTAACTGTCTTTTAGGAAAAAAGACCTGCAAACCCTTCCTCTTTGATAAGGATTTTGCTATAACCGGTGCTACATGCACAATATAAATCACATCTCCACTATATTTTTTTTTTCAAATCCCATTTCAACAGAGAATTCTGTATCTTAGTAAGGGAGAATAGCAAGTGTCCAAGAGATCCTTCAGATGGTTTACTATTACCTTGTTTTATATGGAAGTTTATGAGTAGAAGGTAGACAGCCATATATTAGAAACTTTCTTTTCTCTGCATGTGTAAGCATGCATACAGGCACATATACAAAGGTTTACAAGAGTCAAAATTTAAGCTGTGTATTTGAATCTTATGCAGAATAATTTGATACGTGGATTGCATTTGAAGGCATGTCAGGCAAAAGTGAATGTATGTATTAAATCATTAAGTGGTTTGATACTAGAGACGTAATTTCATAAGCTGAAGCACATGAAATACAGATTTTGGAATAAAGGTGACCTATGAAACATGAAAGTGCACTTTTAAAATGTAAAAACAGAAATAGAGAAATAATACATTTTTTCTGAGGAATTCTTACATTCAAGTTCTGCCAAGGAACTGTATACCCTATGCAGGTATGGTCAGCACAGGACTCCAGAACTGGAAAATAATTCCTTCATAGAATCATAAAATCATTTAAATCCTCCTAGAAGCCATGCTAAGGCACACAGAGGACTGGGAGGTCATTTGAGACAGCCAGCATAGTTTCACCAAGGGCAAGTCCTGCCTGACCAACCTAGTGGCCTCCTATGATGGAGTGACCACATCAGTGGACAAGGGAAGAGCTACCGATGTCATCTATCTGGACTTTGACATGGTCCCCCACAACATCCTTCTCTCTCAATTGGAGAGAGATGGATTTGATGCATGGATTGTTGGGTGGATGAGGAACTGGTTGCATGGTCGCATCCAGAGGTTAGTGGTCAACGGCTCAATGTCCAGGTGGATACTGGTGATGAATGGTGTCCCTCAGGGATCCGCACTGGGACAAATACTGTTTAATACCTCCATCAATGACATAGACAGTGGGATCAAGTGCGCCCTCAGCAAGTTTGCAGATGACACCAAGCTGAGCGGTGCAGTTGACACGCTTGAGGGATGGGATGCCATCCAGATGGACCTGGACAAGCTTGAGAAATGGGTCTGTGTGAACCTCATGAGGTTCAAAGAGGCCAAGTGCAGGGTCCTGCACCTGGGTCAGGGCAAGCCCCGGTATCAGTACAGTCTGGGGGATGAAGGGATGGAGAGCAGCCCTGCCCAGAAGGACTTGGGGGTACTGGTCGATGGAAAGCTGGATATAAGTTGGCAATGTGCGCTGGCAGCCCAGAAGGCCACCCATGTCCTGGGCTGCACTCAAAGCAACGTGGACAGCAGGGTGAGGGAGGGGATTCTGCCCCTCTACTCTGCTCTCATGACACCCCAGGTGGAGTCCTGCATCCAGCTCTGGAGCCCTCAACACAGGAAAGACATGGACCTGTTGGAAAAGGTCCAGAGGAAGCCACAACAATGATCCGAGGGATGGAACAGCTCTGCTGTGAGGACAGGCTGAGAGAGTTGGGGTTGTTCAGCCTGGAGAAGAGAAGGCTCTGGGGAGACCTTATTGCAGCCTTCTTAAAGAGGGCTGATAAAAAAGATGGGGACAGACTTTTGAGCAGGGCCTGTAGCGATAGGACAAGGGATAATGGTTTTGAACTAAAAGAGGGTAGATTTAGACTAGATGCAAGTAAGAAATTTTTCACCGTGAGGGTGGTGAAACACTGGAAGAGGTTGCCCAGAGAGGTGGTAGACGCCCCATCCCTGGAAACATTCCAGGTCAGGTTGGACGGGGCTCTGAGCAACCTGATCTAGCTGAAGATGTCCCTGCTCATTGCAGAGGGGTTGGACTAGATGGCCTTTAAAGGTCCCTTCCAACACAAACTATTCTACGATTCTATTATTTAGGTTGGAAAAGACCTTTAAGATCATCGAGTCCAACTATTAACCTGTCACTGAGAAGTCCACCACTAAACCATGTTCCTAAATGCCATATCTACATCTCTTTTAAATACCTCCAGGAATGATGACTCAATTACTTCTCTGGGCAGCCTTTTCCAATGCTTGATAAGCCTTTCAGTGAAGACTTTTTTCAAATATCCAATCTAAACCTCCCCTGGTGCAACTTGAGGCCATTTCCTCTTATCCTATCACTTGTTACTCGGGAGAAGACAAGAGATGCCCACCTTGCTACAAGCTACTTTCAGGTAGTTGTACAGAGCGATAAGGTCTCCCCCCAGATAAAGGCCTCCTTTTCTCCAGACTAAAAAACCCCAGTTCCCTCATTGCTCATGACAAAACATCAAAACCTGTTCTCTAGACCCTTCACCAACTTTGTTGCTCTACGTTGGACACACTCCATCCAGCTTCATTGTTCTCTGGACACACTCCAGCACCTCAATGTCCTTCTTGTAGCGAGGAGCCCAGCCACTCTTCCCCAAGGCTGTAACATTGCATGGTGTTGTTGTGACCCAAGTGCAGGACCCTCATGGCATATCTAGCTCATTGCTCCTCTCTGGACAGCAGATCACAAAAATTTGACAGATTATTTCAAAGTGTTGATTCATTCAGCAGAACAGAAGATGTTGAGCTAGCCAGCTGATACCAAGATTGTGTCAAAACTCTTGTAGATGAAGGAAAAGACAGTTCTGAATAATGACTTAGAGTATTCCCCAAGAAAGTGCTTTTGCACAAAGATATGACAGAAAACTAACCAAATCAGATTAATAAGTTTTTCTTATTATGATCTTATCAAGATATTGAGAGTTCTACATGATACCAAATATTTGTGTCCATTTGAGTGAAATTGCATGTCCTTCTGGTTTGTTCCCTCACTTGCAGCTGACTTGCCCACACTGGCTAACCTAAACCGGGCTGGTTCACTCATTGGCATGCAATGGATCAGAACAGCTAACTATTAGATGATTCCTCCACAGTGTGGGTGATTTTACTATTCCTATTGTTCATCCCTTTTTCCTTACATTTATTATATATACATTTTTTTGCATTGTTTCTTTGGCCCATGGGCCATGTTTTCTCATGTGCTTAAAAACTGTGCATAACACAGGGTGTTTCAGGTCTGACAAGAATTTGGACCCCTTCCTCATACGAGTAATACTGATCAATGAATTGTTTGTGTAAATTAGATTGTAAATTAGGCTTTGATCTCTGCATCTGCTTGTGCAATTTCTCCTGTGTAGTATGATATATAGTAATTCTCACAGCTTTATAAGAAGTCTCTCTTTTTGTACTTGTTCCAAATAAGTGCAAAACCAGATAAATTTTAATATTTGAGTAAAGAAACATTGGCAACCCCTGAGAAAGAGAAAGAAAACATCCTTTAAATCAGGATCTGAACCTATGTCATTGAATGATTTATGGCAAAGGGAATTCATTTCTGGAAACTGCGAACCCAATCAAATTTTCTAAGTTTCCACTATCCCACTGGAACTGACTTATTAACGTTCCTGTTCCTCTGAAGTCCTTTGGAGCAGTCTCCAGAGTGAATCTGAATGACTCTTCTCTCACCTAGGTCAAGCCCTCCTCTCCAACTGTACCAGCTAGACTCTTGTCATGTGTCAAAAAAAAATGGTGGATGAGAGGTGGAAAGATTAAATCAAGCTAAAGCAGCAGAATGATATAGAAAATTCATATCATGCTGGTGAATAAAAGGTCTATCCACAGTTTGGAGAAGTGTACATGATGTGTTTGTAACATCTTTCTTATAAAAAAACCTTTTTGTGCTTTGTCCATTATTAACAGGAGCTACATTTTTCTCTGCAGATGTGGTCCAAGTTTTGGTTTTCCCTTTGGACATATGAGAAAGATCATCTTTTAAGAAGACTTTGCATATCCAGACTAGTCTTTAAGCCCCATGCTTCTGGTGAAGCTGAACTGCAAAGGACTTCTTTAATGTGAAGTTGATTTTGGACTTGTCTTAGAAACAGGTTAATCCCAAAATGGTTTGGTCCACATGAAAATTAGTGTGTTAATATCTCATTATAAGATGATGACCTATGAAGCACCTATATCAATGGGTTTCTGAGGAAATGAAAGGTTCTGTTGAACTGGTTAATTCCTCTTCTGCTTAGGATGAATAAGAACTTGAAAGAAGGGATTCTTCTCATACAGATTTGAAGAGTGTTTGAAGAGATTTCAAGCTTTCAACCTGGAAAGAGACCCCTTCACCTCATCAGCCTTCACCCAAAAAAGCAGCCACAAAGTCCTAAATCCAACAAGAAGGCAAAGAAAAGGCATGAAGAGATGAAGAGGAGAAAACAAGAACTGGATAAATCCATCTAGAATTACAATGACCAGAAATCTCATGTAAACATTGCTGACATTAAATTTCCACTTGCATTATTTTATAGACTGAAACAGACCTAATAGGTATGTCAAGCACCCAGATTTCTTCATGTTCATCTGAGATAAACATTCAAACATTTTGGGGACTACCCTTCACCACCTAATATTCAAAATCTGTTGGATGCTTTTGCAACCAGATAAATATATATTGTACCATTAAAAAAAAAATGTAGCTGAAATTAGACCCAAGTATTTCTGCTTAGTTAATTTATCTTTATGAAGAACAATCTATTTTAATGGAAACCAATGGAAAAAATATCACCCATATACAGAGACCTGACCCTTCTAATAATTTTTAGCAGCTGAAAGAGAATACAGGGTATACAATTCCTATCAGTTTTAGAAGTTAAGATTAGATAGAATAAAATAAAATATAAGAGAACAAGATGCAAAAAGATACTTGATATGCTAAAATTTTCCCTTTCTCTTCAGCATGAAGAGAAGCTGCCAAGAATAAGTAGGGAAGTTCATAAGACATTCAGATCACTAAAAGTATACAGTTCATCCAAGAATGCCTCATAGCAGCCAAAAGGAAAGAAACTAGCCAAGCTCTCAGCAGAAGATTGGCATAGTAATGATGGCAAATGCAATTGAAACATAATTCTATCTCGTAGTCAGTCCTCTTCAAAACGTTTTATTCCAAGGTGAGGTTCTTTTTCCCTCAAAATTTACTTCAACAGGCAAGGGTGCTTTTTATGAATGCACCTATATTATCAATTGTATCTGAAATTGATGTGATACCAGACATCACAATGTTGAGATGTGATAGCTTAAGCAGGCATAAAAATCTGGACTTTTTCATGATTTTGTTGAATAGCTGCTTATCTAGAAGTGTGCAGTGGGGAGGAATGGAAGATGATCACAGCCCCTTCACTGTAGATTGGCTTACAAGGGAGCTGGAGTGCTGTTGTGGCGGTGGTGATGATTTTGTGCTGGACTTTATAGGCAACCATCTTTTTTGTGGGTCTTCTGCCAAAATTTGTTAGATTTGATCTCTATGGGCCATGTTCTTACCTGTTACTAAGCAGGGGAAATTAAGATACCAGATCTACATTCTTCCATTGACCAGGAAGCCAGGGCGGGACAGTGTACACAGTGACTTGCTCATCATCTCAGAAACAAAAGTGTGTGCCTTGAGAGTCTGAACATTGGCACTGGTGAGGCTGCACCTTGAATCCTGTGTTCAGTTTTGGGCCCCTCACTACAAGAAGGATGTTGAGGTGCTGGAGCGTGTCCAGAGAAGGGCAACGAAGCTGGTGAGGGGTCTGGAGCACATGTCTTATGAGGAGCGGCTGAGGGAACTGGGGTTGTTTAGTCTGGAGAAGAGGAGGCTGAGAGGATACCTTATCGCTCTCTACAACTAACTGAGAGGGGGTTGTGGCGAGGTGGGTGTTGGTCTCTTCTCCCAACTAACTAGTGATAGGACTAGAGGAAACTGCCTCAAGTTGCACCAGGGGAGGTTTAGATTGGATATTAGGAAAAATTTCTTCACCAAGAGGGTGGTCAAGCATTGGAACAGGCTGCCCAGGGAGGTGATGGAGTCACCATCACTGGAAGTGTTCAAGAAACGTGTGGATGTGGCGTTTCAGCACATGGTTTAGGGAACACGGTGGTGCTGGATTAATGGTTGGACTTGTTGATCTTGAAGGTCTTTTCCAACCTTAGTGATTCTGTGATTCTGTGATTCTGTGATCTTATGGTCTTATAACTTTTGGTGTATTTTTTTATCCTGGGGTCAAGAACAACAGGCTAAAGCTGTTTCAATTTATTAATGATGTTAAAGGACATTGACAGTATATATGATGAGAAAACATAGGAGGACAAAACACATCAGACTGATGCTTATACTACATAGCATATATATATGCCTTTTAATAGTTTAATAGTGTTGAAGAAATCTCAGAAGATTTGGATAAACATCACTAAAAATTTGGATTGTTATCCTGATCTTATCTAAATCTTAAGACCGAGCTGGAAGTCTCACAAGAATGGGCTTTCTCACAGTATTTCAGAAAGTTCCAGACAGATCGTAAATACTCATGGTATTTCAACAATTCTAGTTCCAGCCCTGGCTTTAACCTGGTTGTGTAGAGCCGCACAACATGAAAATTAAGGGTGGGTCGGAGGGGAAGAAAAGTTAACCTTTTAAATATTAAGAATCCCAGTATGTTCAACTAAGGGAAGCAGTGGCTGAACAGTCCATTCCAAGGATGAACGTAGTTTATGAAAGAGGAGTTCTTTAGTGGAGTAATAAAAAAGAAAGAAAGAAAAAAAAAAAGACTAGGTTAGGAAAGGCAAAATTTAAGAGGAAGATGAGTGAAAGGAAAAGAACTTCCTGATAATATTTTCTGTTTAGTTGAAGAGTTGTGTCCTAATGGAAATAGCAAAGGTCTTACAGATTAGGACTTTCAAGGCATAAACCCAAATCCTTTGAAGTTAACAAGGGTATCACGATATGTAAATACAATACATACTGGTTACCGAGCATAATCAGTGTTGCTTAGTACTAGAGAAACTAGACAGATGGCTTCCTTTAGAACACGTAATTATATTGCATATTTCTTCCACAACTTTTAGCAACAAAAGCTATGGTTTTAACGATTTCCAGTCTAAACCCTTGCCTGGAGTCACTGACAGCTCTTTTGAGCGGAAGTTTACTGTGTCGATTTCTAGTGGAATAGTTACTAGAATAATAATAATTCAACTGGAATAGTTGATAGTTGCTAGTTATACACTGCTTAACACCCGAGCACAAAAAACGGTGGAAAAAGCATTTTCCCAAACCTTTACTGCAGAATGACTTGAACAATCTGCGGGACCAGAGGGACTGTGAGGCTCTCAGTTTAAGACCCCTGAAATACTGTGGGTTTGACCTCTGATCTGATCTGTGATTTGTGAGCCTCTAAACCCATAGAGTTGAAGAGCTCAGCAGAATTTACACTGCAGTCCAGAAGAGCTCAGACCAAGCTGGACCTGGGTTTGCCAATACGAATGGATGCAATGGTTCGCATTAAAATTGTGCAGATGTCTGTAAATATTACTGCAAACACATGCTTTTCTTGACCCTTAGAAAAGCTAATTTCTGATCAGTTAGCTGTGTGAAAGATACCACACGGTTTCAGTAGTGTATTTCCTTCACCCTTTCAAAGCTCCTGTAGGTAAGTAATAGCTCAATAGCATGTGTGTGTGTTGTCCAAGGATATTCATTCAGATGAAGGCATAGCTGACTGGCAGCCGATTTACCGTTCTTGTTTCTTCATCACGCAACTCAACTCTATCTCATCGTAAGTCAAATTAACTGCTTATGGTGTGTTCTGCAGATGAATCAGCACTAGTGATCCTGCAGCTGGTTCGTATTTGACATACAGGTACAGCATGTTTGCATGTAATTGGTAGCTAGCCAGCCAACAATGTATTTTTGGCGGGATCCTCAGGCAGATGTTTTACAGTCAGATAGTGGTCTTCATAAATTTAGCTGTCTGCATTGCCTTCCAGGTCATTCTTATCTGCCATGTATGACTATGAGGGGCAGAGATATACTTGAGATACTGTACCTACTATGAGTTTGTTCATATAAAAAAAATTACAAGCCAAGAAGCTATATTCAGAAAGGCTCCGTGTCTTGTACCATGCCATTGCTGGAACTGTAGCACTCAGAAAATACTGTCGGTGATGGCTACCAAACATAGAAGTGTTTTTCTTTAAAGCATTCACTCAATTCTCAAGTAAAGATCTACCTGCACACTAAGTAAAATCTCTAAAAAAAAAGGCAGCTTCTTGATAAATCTGATGATAATCATATTTCTCAGTAAGATTTCATAGTGAAGATAATGGGATAGCTTAGACTAACAAGGGCCTGGATGCATTATACTGCCAATTTTACATTGGTCTAGAGTTGTGCAAATATACTCTCTTCTACACTTCTAGAGTGATCTTCAAGTGACTTCAGAGAGGGAATCTAGAGTAAACCAGAACGAGGTTTTATCTTACATATCTTTAAAAGTCTAAAAGGAATACATCTACTCTAGATTAGATACCTAGTTCCTCTCTATAATCCACAAAGAGAGAAATGAACTTTCAAAGTGAGATTCACCCCATCTATATCAGGTATTTCCTTCAGAAAAGATGAAAATATCCAGAGATGCCTACATCTCTTTATTCACATATATAATTTGATTAGAAGATAAGCTTAGAGACAGCTCCCAGTTTTTCAAGCACCTAAGGCTGCCCATCAAATGTCTTCAGACACAAGTGCCTAACAGCAGGTGGAAAGGAAGGATGTGAGAAACCGTCAGTCTGTTAAGCTTCATACAACTATCAGGTTTGTTTTGCCTTTTAGGCACTGTAGGTTTTTTACTGACATTAAGTAATGACATTGCTGCAGCACAGAAGTGAAGTCACAGACTGGTAAATATAAATCAGACTCCTACTGTTAGTTCAAAACCAAAGATATACAGAGGATTTTTTCCCAATATATATTATCTTTCAAACAACTTCTTTCCATTCCTGATTTTGCAAATAACTTATAGAGTTGTGACCACCTTTGTGACTGCAGTGGTTTCTTTAGAAGACACTCAGGCAGAAAAAATCTTAAGTTCTGCCACAATAAATCCTCATGCTTCTGTTGTTCCTGTACTCCCCAGTAATTGATTTTCCCTGAAGTTGAAATGGGATAACTGGTGCAGAGCATGTTTCCAATTTGTCTCATGCAAAACTTCTGTGAGCATCAAGGTCAACAGGACAGAAACATGTAATTTCTGTCTTCTATTCCCCATGGTGCTTCAGATCGCTACCAGTATGCGCAAGCATGAATCCTTTGTTCAGAGTTAAAGTAAACCCCAAATTGTTGCTCAATCTCTGGCAGTAGGTAATTTTACCTTGCTTTTTATTAAATCTTTCAGACAGATTTTTTGTCTCTTTCCTTCTTTCTATTAGTTTATTTGGAAATCTGACAGCAATATGAAAGAGTTTCAAATGCGATGTGATGGACATGCAATCAGCCATTAAAGCAGTGCTTTGCGTATCAGTGGTAGCAAGAGCATGACCCCATATTTGTTGGCTTGTTTTAGATCACGCATCACTTTGCTGTGTCAAACTTCAGAAAAGTTCAAAATAGCATTTATTGAAGATTTTTCTTTAAAGTGGTGAATTCAAAACATGAATTGGGAAAAAAATCTCTACACCTCCCCAAACCATATGCTAATAGACAGATAAACCCCAAAATATTCTTATTTCCTACAGTTATACATTCTCTACTATACTGTTTTTATTTTTCTGAACTGCTTTTGCCAACGTTCAAACAAACTACGGACATTTAAAATATGAATACTGTATTTCAGTCATCTTTGAAATGCTTTTATGATTTTGAAAGTTCGTGGAAATATTTTCCCGAGAGACAGAACCAATAGCATTGGTATTTCACAGAGGTGGGAAATCACTGAACACTCATATGCTTGATGTCCCTTGTATTAGAAATTTCAGACAGCTCTGAAAATAGTCAGAACCCTCTGAAAGTGGAGGATTTTTTCTTTTTTTGTGTGTGTGTATTAAAATATGGAATAAATTAATATAGCAAATAAAAAATATCCAGGGAAATCATGGAGCTGGTAGAGAAGCAAACATTGCATTATTCTTGCAGCTATTTCATAATACGTATAATGGAAGAGACACTCTTTGAAAAACAAGTAGACTTTATTTTTAAAAAAATGTTTTTTCAGGAGCCCATTTCGCCTTCGTATGCCTTCAATGTAAAAATGAGCTGTGAAATGTGTATCTCTACATCCATAAAATGAGGCATATCTTTATCTTTAAGGTGTAAGTATGTGATCTTAAAAATGCTTCCTGTCTCATTAATTTGCGTGCCACATTTATTCATGTTGCAAATTCTTTTCCCTTGTGCATAACGCAATGGAGCCTTCAGAAATGCCTAATCCTGCAGCATCAATAAGCAATATTGTGACAGAAGTACCAATGCACTTACAGAACTTCCTGAAACAGGACCAGGAGTAAAGGTAAGGATTATCTGTGACCCTCTACAAATCTGTTTTGACTTGTACTGACAATAAATGCTGGGAACTTTGAGATTCTGCTTCTGATATTGTAAATCTTTATATAGTATATTACAGAATGCTGTAATTCCTGTAGAAAAAGAAACTTCAGGAAAATAGCAGCAGCCAGTAAGATCCATAAAGGAAAACCAGTTAATGTGAATTATATGGTTCTATAATTATAACTACAGTATCTTAGTGGGCAGGCTTCCAGTTTAGAAGGCAAGTCAGCTTGCCTCTTCCAAGGATTTGCTTTCATTAGCAGAAAAATACAGCTACATCTCAATGCAACTAATGCCAACCCACCGTTTTGACACAATCAAGGTAAGACACATCTGATTTACTACTAAATGGTACGGGAAAGGTTACCCATATATACCCAGGCCATTTTTATTTACCTAACAGTCAGTATCTTGTCTTTAATGCCTGCTTTTACTCCAGGGTTGCATGTATATTTTCCTTAGTCCAAGTAAAAAAAATCATAATTTTTAGCACCGAAGACAAGGCCTGAATTATTGTTTGAAAGGCTACATTAAGTAGTTAATTAACGTGACTATTTCTTAGCATTGTCTAAGTAGCCTAAGTAAAAGTCTCATCACGAAGCAAGTGCTGCAAGAGTCTGACTTCACAATTTGACTACTGTTACAGTAGTTTAAGTGGAATTCCAGCAGGCCAAAGTTTCCTCCAGTACCTCCATTTTTTTCATGTTCTAATTTCAACAATATACCTTAAAAGACTTTTTCTTTAACTATCCTCATGGACCAATTCATCTGCAATTTGCTATACTTTGTATGTTTAAAAGCCCCCACATGTCTAAACTGCAAGAAAAAAATTCTGGACACATCAAGAAAAAGGTAATATAATTCAAAACAGCTGCATATAACATGTCATTATATAAACTGATACCATATTTTACCCCTGTTTTTTGTTATTATACTATGTTAATCTTCAATGTTTTATCCCAAGAGCAAATAAAGAGTAAAATTAATTGTATCCAATAATAAAACTACTTCTAACTATACTAAAATATCACAACTGTTGTAGTATTGTTTTATCATATACCTATTATTTGTATTTTAAAATACTGTACTAATGTTGAAAGTATGTTACCTGATAGGCATTATGACTCTACATTTACATTTAGATGTGATTATATTTTGTGATGATGTATCAGATATAGAGCTAGGAAAAACATTGTCTATAAATCATTTAAGTCAAATATTTGGTGTAAAGATTGATGTCAGCCATTCAAATTATAACATCTTTTCTAAATTATTAGTTCTTAAAAATTATCTGTCTCTCTGCAATCTGAACTATGATTTGTTCAAAGAGTTATGGGTTAATTGCTTGACATAAGGAAAGTACTATTTTAACTTTGTGATTTGTCTTTTCCATCGTTATTCAACCACAAAATTGCATGCTACATCTTTAGGAAAGACCTCTTTGTGTTCTCATTCAAATAATCTGCAAAATTTCTATTGGCTTCAGTGCTTCAGAATTATAACAATTTAATCCCAAAATGAACTTTCTCTCTTGTATAAATGAACTGTGGCTTCTGGACTGAAACCAGTTTTTCATAAATCTTTGACTGCACAAGTACTCAAGAACAGTGAATAAAAAGTCTCTAATAAACTAAATAGAGTGTCCTTTACAGAAGTAATTATTTGAATTGTTTCTCTGGCTAGTTATTGAATCAAAGCAGGAGTTGTCTGTTCAATATAATTACAATTTTATGGCTAACCTAAGCTTTTATTACTGCTTTTCCTGACACCAGCACTCCTTTCTGATGTCAGTGATGAGGACTCAAAGGTGAAATTTGTTTATGAAGGTAGAACTTTTATTCACTTATTTTTACCAGATCTGGAGGACTTGATCAAGAGGTGGGACACCTCTTCCCTGAGGAGCTCCAGTGCAAAGCTGGGGAGGGACTCTTTTTCAAGAAACGATAGTAATTGAAGACCAAGTTATTCTGTTGCTAGCTCAACCTCCCTTTCAGACGTTCCTTCTCAGCAGAATCTCTCACAAGCTCCAGCAAGCACCACAACAGGCCTGGTTTAACCATGGGGTCTTAATGGTCTTTAGTGCTCTGGTGTAAATCTTGTGTTCCTGAAGCCCTGAGGCTCATGAAATACCCTCACAGTGCAGCAGGTTTTCTCCTGTGTCCTGATCCCACATCAGACACAGAGAGAAAGGCAAGATATTGTGCCAAACCTGAATTTTTCCCTCATCTGCATTCCCAACGGAGAGGGATCTTTTCCTCTGTCTTTCTCCTGTCTCTAACCCAACTGCAAATCTCCCTTCATGTGCTGAAACACAGGCACGTGGTCTCAGCATGCGCCAAGCTGTAAATGGCCTTGTGATGCAGGATGGACTTGCAGATGATTTGTATATTATCCCACGGAGGTCTGTGAGCAAGAGGTTCCACTTTTCTCTGCTCCCCTCATCTCTACTGACATCAAGGAAATGTTTCTAACTCCGTTGCCCAACCAAACATGGCAGAACAAGCCTTCATTCTGCTAAGTACTTGGTTATATGCCAGGAGAAAGACTATTTGTACTCGGAAGACTATTTGCAAACAGACCATCTGTTGACACTTGCCACAACACTATAAAAATGCAATCGAAATAAATATTTAACTAAAAAAAATAAACAAATGAACAAACAAAACCCACAAAAAGACAATCTATTTAACTAAATAGATAGACATTTTTCCTCTAAAAGTTGTATTTAATATTTGGGGTGGAAGGGCTGTATATATACATCTCTATATAAAGAATACCTAAGGGAAAAGAGCCCAGCAACTTTAAATCATAATATAGACAAACCTCATACTCAAGTTAATCATCACAAACTGGCACAGAGACACATCCTTTTGTTCTCTGCTCTCACACTCTGAGATGGATCCTGTATGGATTTTGCTCACAAGAAATATTAAAGCAGTAAACTTTTTTTTCTCTCCACATTCCTACAGACCCATAAATAGGGTGGCAAGTAAAAGAAGTGTATGTCAGAAATGCTCCAGCTGTTCCTCACACTCAGTGCTCATTCCTTTTCGAGCGTACTCCTCACCCAATTTTCTTTATTCAAAACACACAATAAAAATACCAGCTAAAGCGAAGAAAATTTCTCACAGAGGCTTATATGCCTTCATCTCACACTCTTCTTGCGGCCACACCCTCATGCAGCCCTTTTCCACTTCATCATAAAACACACACAATACCGGTGTACGAGGAGCTGCTCTCTTTCAAACACCGCTTCCAGCCTGTCTTCTGGCCCCCATAACCCACTGAGGTTTGCCTTTAAGTGGTCAGTTGCTCTTGCCAATGTTGTTTTCAGCTTTTAACTCAGATCTTTGAGGCCTCCAGCCTCGGTTTCCCGCACCCTTTGTAAGTGTTTTTTCTACCAGCCAGCCCCTGTTTTTCTGACTGCCTCCTCCTCTTCCTCGTCATATATCAGCATTTCTTCAAAATGAAAAATGTCCAGAAGGAAGAGTGTCAGCTGACACGTATTTACTCAAAATGTTCATACAGAGCAGAGGTATAACTTAAACTTCTGCATCCTAACGGCATCTGTCTTCCTTTTCTACACACTTTTGAAACCTGGGGTCTTGTTCCAGTGAGACTCATGAGAATGACTGAGAAGAACTACATTTTTGAATGATCCAGCTCACAAACGGTTTTCCTTTTCACCCTTGGTAAGGGTTAGCACTAGACTCATAAGCTCAGGTCACACACTTGTATGTGAAGTAACTTCTGGTGTTATCTACCAATATGTGGGGGAGCAACAGGTTGGGGAAAAACAGTAAATATGACAAAAAGGCCAGACCTCTTGGTGACAGATTCCTGCACCGGTCTGTTATAGCCTGGCAGCTTGTACAGACCCAGGCAGTTGGCGTAGGCTGCCAGACTCTACGGACCTAGACATCTGCCTGGTGCAGGTGGGTCACCTCGCTGCTCCTTCGGGACTCTGCACTCAGGGAACACACGTACATGTATTTAGCCTGTGGGTTCCTTTCATGAGCCAAGTTTATAAATATTCTCCTCCTTGCAGGAAGCCCAAAGGACTGGCTTGGGATCAGAGCTAACCAACATCCAGGGATGTGACTCAAACTGTCAGGACAAGCAGAGACTCCTGCACAGGCTTGTGTGCAGCAGAAATGGGGGGGTCGAGGCGGGGTAGATTTTGCAATTAAAAGCTATTCTTAGCGCACTCAAACAGAGGCAAAGCTGTGAGTTGTTAAGTGACAACTTAAGTTGTCCCAGCAACCATCAAAGCTGCTACAGTGGTCCAAGACAAACACTTTTGCTTCCCTAGCTCCTCCAGACTGTGGGCAGAGGACAGCATCCAGCAATCAGCTTCTGAAGGCCTGGATTCACAGCGGTACTTCAGAAGCCACTGGCGGTGCTAAGCAGAGTTTAAAATGGGGAATACAACAGGGACCTAGGTTATGGCTGCCCGTGAAGAAGCCCACTGACCTGAGACTGCCAGCACAGATGGTACAGCCGAAGCCAACACTTGATGCTGACTCCCATTTAAGATTTATGGCTGGATGGCTGCACAGCTCAGGCAACTGACCTGAATAAAACAGTAAGCACGCTACTCCCTAAAATGTATCTTCAAAAAAAAAAGCAAGGATAGACAGTTTTCCTAGAGGTTTTTTCTCAGAGACAAGCTTGCCTGGAGGTGCTCCCGTTGCTTGGCCTCTAGTCTGTCTTTGAATTAGTCCATTGAATAAGCTGGATTTGTAATGTTCCAGAGAAGTCTTTGAAAGCCTCGTCCTAGGGGCATGAAAGACAAAGTATGACAAACAGCCATCAAATCCTAAATCCTCTGACCTCAGTTTACTTCAAGTAGAAGTGATGCTGTCCTCAGACTCCTCTTAAGGCCAAAGGTATCCCTCATGATTAAGTCGTTCCCATAGCCTTCATCCTCTGGGAAGTCGTTGAGGAACCATCAGAAGTCTGTAATTCTCCAGCAAGTCAACCCAATCAACACTTGCTTATCAAGGGGTCAGTTTGGGATAAGACATCATTAATGTTGATCCAGAATGTTAAGACGATCAAAGGGCCTCTTCCTGAACCGAAAGAGAGAGTGGGGAGTAAGAAAAGCTAAGGAGAGGCAACCCCAAACCTACCTGTCTGCCAAAGTAATAGTCATTCAGGGACACCTCTGTTTCCTTAGCTCCTCAGTTTTCATATGCATTATGTTACATGATAATTTGAAAAACAGTTCTGTCCCAATGTGGTAGAAGAGTGGTGGAAACAGAACATTTCTGTGTTACATGACAGCCTCCCCTCATCCTCAGGTTTCATACCTGATATTAGTGCAGTCTTTGACATTTCACTCTTTCTAAGAGAGAGAGAAATATAAACTACTACAGGAGTATATTACAGATATCTCTATACTGTAATCAGGGAAAACGTGGGAGACAGAGCACACAGCGTACGGCATGGTGCTGTACGGGGTTATGGTACATGGCTGCAGCGCTCTGAGGAAGGGTTGCTAGCAGGACTCTTGCGTATGTGGTCATTCTAACCTGCATTTTGATGATGTGTCAAAAGGGTGTTTCAGGAGCCAGATGATCTTGAGTTTGCTGCCTCCCTCATTAGCCATCTGCATTAAACTGAGCTCCGTGTTTCCCCCAAACGGTCAGTGTGCCAGGGTAAGCTAGGCAGGCAGTGAACCTGGCCCACAAATGCTGCATGGAGGTACTAAAATAGCACAGACCTGTTTCCTGTGCCAGGTCAATGTTCTCTAGCCCTGAGGCCAGCTGGCAGTGTCCTGCCACAGCCATACTCTTAAACATGCTGTCCAAAGAGAGTGGCTGCATCCAAACTGCCTATGCAGAATTGTTGCTGGGCCAGGTTTAACTCCCAGACTATATCCAGCAATTGTTCTGGAAAACTTTTAGTTGACCTGCAACAAAATGGTTCTGAAAATTTAACCATGTGGATAAATGATGACCAGACCCTGTGCGTGTGTCCTTGATTTGCTAACGTTGACGTAAACTGGTGCTGGGAACACAGCGGTTTGTTAATGCTCACTTACTCTCCCAGCACTCCCGTGTGGCAGAGAAATACTATTCAACCGTTTTCTTAATTAGGGCCCGAGGCCAAGAATTTAGGACTGATGTACACCAACACATTGGTTGAAGGAACAGTCCTTGCTTTGCTTCTTATTATGCTATTTGCTCTCTCAAGGGCCCTCTCTCCCTTTTGTTTTGTGGAGAAACTATTTAAAATTTTTTCTCATACCTACCCTTTCTGCTGCGCTACTGAAAGGTCAGCCTGTATTCCCACCAACGTATTCATGACTTCTCACATCTCGTGATTTGTACAATACCCCAGTAAGCAGCTTAAGGTCACTTTATAATACTTCAAATTTCTCCTGGAACCTGTCCTCCACTGACAAGCAATGTAAAATTTAGTGCTAAATAGGGAAGCAGTAAATTGAGATATTTCTTGTCACTGATGAGTATTTCCTTTGATCACCTGAGTGTTGTTTTTGCTTGTTGTCCTACCATTATAATGGATATTTTTTCAAGGAACAGGGCACTGTTTCTCTTCTATACAGGGCTAACAGTAAGACAGGGTACATGTCTGTGACAAGGATATCTCAAAACAGTAATGCAAATAATATTAATTTAATTGCATTGTTATGTTGGTTAATTCACACACAAAAAAGAGTAGCTTACAGCATTTATAGATTAACCCTTACTTTAAAATCCCATATGAAAGACACAAAAAGGAAAAGGAGAAATGAAAGCATGCCAAAGATTTAAAATTACTAAAAAGTACTGAAAGAAAAATCTCTTTCCACATTCCCATTTTTCATTACTCTCATTAATTTGTCTTTTTCTAAGATATGCAAAGTTACAATAAGAAATATCATATATATTCCTTTCTCTGTGGCTCATTTGTATTTTTCATGTGTATCCAAGACAGTAATTTCTGAATGTACAACTGAAATTATACATTTTTCACTCTTAGAGGTTACTGGGAGTTTAACATGGTGTAAAATAGAAAACCCCACTCTAACTCATGTTCTCTTCACCTCACTCCACCCTCACAAAAGAAAAAAAATCAGGATAAAGGGAGTTTAGTTTGACATCTCAGCTGGTTTGTTACTGCCTATGTTAAATTTGGGGGAAAAAATGCTGAATTCACAGGCTTTGATAAAACAGTCATTTATTTCCCTGTCAAATATAATGAAAGTCGAATGAAACAGTCAGTTACAAACATACAAAAAAGTATATTCTAAAGCTCAACATGAACGTTCACATCAGAGAGGGTCTGAATAGCGGTAAAGTCACGTAAAGTTATTGAAAAAAGTGCTTTAATTTACAACAGATTTTTGTTTTCACGAACAGCTGAGGACATATCGATGATTAACTTACATGCTGGGTGCTCTTAGTTCTGAAGAACTTCAAATTTGTTGAAGTATCTGAAAAACATGTCAGATACTACCTGTCCTCTCAGTCCCTGAAGGATCCAGACAACTACACATTGTGGTTGCACTAAAAATATTGAAACCTTCTGAATGAGCTCAAGATCTCACTCTTGACAGGGTAATCAAGGAAAGAGAGCGTATTTTTGTGTACATACTGAAGTACTAAAGGAAAATGTCCTGTCTGAACTTTAGTTTGATGAAGAGGAAAAGCCTGTGTGCGAAAAAATCGTCGATTTTCTGTTCTATAATTTTTGTTCAGAAGTATTCAGTTTTCCATATACTAGCAAACTCACTGTAGCGGTGAGAATTAACTGCACTACATAATAATAATGGGACTACTGGAGTTGTTGTGGGAGACTGTGTGGTATCCATGCAGCCCACATAATGTGATGATTGTCATTTTAGGCTTTAAAGCAGAGTTGTGTCCATGGTCATATATATGTATATGTATATTTATGTGTGGTTTTAAATCCAGCATACATGTATATGTTCGTATGTATGTGTGTATGTATGTACGGCAGAATCTTCCACCATCTATTTAAGCCATTTCACACAGTCTAAGCAGCATCTGTTCAACCACCCAGTGACAGTGGGTGAAGCATTCGCCTGAATCACGAGAACTACGTGCTGCCGGAAAGCAGCAAAAAGGATCTTCACTCCTGCACCAGGAGCGACAGCAGGGCTGAAGTAGAGAAGGGAGCGTACAGCGCAGTAGATGATTGTTGCTCCTCAACCTCCATGTTGACAAGTGAGGTGTTCACCCCGGATTTATAACCTGGATAAACTCCCTGCTTGCATTTAGGTAGATGATTACGAATTAAGGCCCCAGTTGAACTTTTCCTTGGACAATTTGGTGTCTTTTCACTTGGTGCAATGAAGGCTTTGTTATCAAAATGGAGCACAAGAGTAATCTTTCGTGCATAGTGGTATGCAAGAATTGGAATGCAAGCATTTAAATGCAACATAATGAACAAATCTAGAACTCAAGAACTAATATCCAAATGTTTAAAATAATTCAAAGCGTTCTTTAAAGCACGCTCTTGTTTTTCTTTTTTTTTTTAAACCACTAATCCTTTTAAGGAAAACCACCCAACATTTCCATTTGGATGCAACTTCACTATGCAGACTTAATCTCTTCTCTTGGGCCAACATAATCCAAAATGACTTGTGAGAAAGACTCACAATATTGCTTAGGCAAAGCAACGAAAGCCCCAAGATTTAAGTTGCATAAGATTTCACTGATAATAACATCTTTGGTATTTGGTAATGAAAAAAAATCTGAGGCATAAATCGTTGACTTTGTCAACATGTAGTACAGCCTGATGATTGCAAGAAAAGATAAAAGCTCTGATAAATGTTTTGTTATTTATAAATGTAGTAGGCATGGTTAGGAGTTCTTTAATTAAAGATTTAGTGTTCTCAGTCCCAGGCCTCTTGCCCTTCTCTCCAGAGATACAGTTGCATCTAAAACCCATATAAAGTCAAACATCCCTGCCTGGTTTTAAATTTAACATAGCTGCCTAGTCAAGCTATTGGTCTTTGTCAGATAGTGGGTTACATCCACATTTGCTGAGCTTCCAGATAAAACAACAGTATAGTGCTGAAGCCTCCTTAACTACAAAGAATTAGTACACATTAACATTGTTATTTTTAGAACTGGGCAAATACTGGAAACAATTACTGCCTTAAATTGCTTATTATAAAAAGCAGAGTCTACTTTCTTTCCAACATAGATAGCAAACCGCAAGCAACTGTAAATATCATCATAAAGCACCGTCAGAAAGGGGACAAGTCTTATTCTAGCACTGAGGACCTGGGAAGCAGGTTTTCATTTCAAGTTCTGACATTTATTTCCTATGTGACCACAGGCCAGTGATTTCACCTGGGACAAATACAACTTCTCATTAGTAATTAGGCAGTCTGAAGTATCAGGGGATCAGGACTGCAGAGTATCTTGAGACCCCTGGGTCTCACAGCAGAGGTGGCTCCTCTGGAAACGGTGTACCATGAGGCCTCTGAGCAGCACTCAGAAATGTTCCTTCACTGCAGACTAAAATTGTTGGGATCTCTCCCATAAAAACTGCAGGTTTCTTTTGGAGGCTCAAGAATCATTGCACTTGACTTCCTGTCACTCAGATACAGATGTTACCAAGAAGACCTGCAAGCATTCAAGATCCCCTCTGGCACTCCTGGCCATAAAGAATTTGCTTTAGGAATTTCACCCACAGCACAGTACGTGTCCAAATCCTGAGCACCAATAACAACTTTGCTGTGAGTCCAGCTTTCTGTTTGTAAAACACGTCAAACGCCTTGAACGCAGTTACTCCAAGTGTAGATAGAACAGTTCCCAATTGCCAAAACATTGCAGATGCACCAACACCAAATGTGTAGCTCAAGGCATCCCATCGCAAATCCAGTTGTAGCTCATGACAGAGACTTGCCACGGAGCTGCTATCCAGTCCTGCATTTTCGACAGGCAGGCCCAGGCATGAGGACCTGGATGAGACATTGAAATGCCTGTCTCCACTTCAGCAGCACCTAGTTACTGATACCAATTCACAAGCATAAGGTTCCCTGACCCATCTCTACATCCACACTGCCATCAGAAAGTTCCCTCCTTTCCCAACAGACGCTGGATTTCATCTTATCCTGCCTTTAAACAAGTCTTTTCAGTGTTCACTGCCTTACCTTTCTCTTCAGAAACTGCTGCTGCCACTATGTGCTCAGATCACAAGCAGTCATGACATTTCCCCTCAAGGACTTATCTTTTGCTGAAGCTGCCTCTTGCCCTCCTTCAAGGGATGATTGAACCCCACAGTTTATAGCAAGAGTCTGAAGTTATTTTAGAACTTGCTTTAATAGCTGATTCCTCTTTTCAAAAGATGAGTTGTTGGTCTCTTCATACACAGATATTGCCAGCCAAAACCAGCACAGGTACTGCTGGGAGAGTCTGGTATATTCTTCCTTCCTGCCCACCATGATCAAGAGAAAATACTAAAGTTAAAGGCTTTACTGGAAAGATGCAGTTTGGGGTTGTTTAGTCTGGAGAAGAGGAGGCTGAGGAGAGACCTTATCGCTCTCTACAACTACCTGAAAGGGGGTTGTGGTGAGGTGGGTGTTGGTCTCTTCTCCCAAGTAACTAGCAACAGCAAGAGAGGAAATGGCCTCAAGTTGCACCAGAGGAGGTTTACATTAGATATTAGGAAAAATTTCTTTACAGAGAGAATGATCAAGCATTGGAACAGGCTGCCCAGGGAGGTGGTGGAGTCACCATCACTGGAAGTACTCAAAAAATGTGTAGACGTGGCACTTCAGGACGTGATTTAGTGGACATGGTGGTGTTGGGTTGATGCTTGGACTTGATGATCTTAAAGGTCTTTTCCAACCTTAATGATTCTGTGATTCTGCAAAAGTAAGACCTCTCAGTCTAGACATCACCATATAGCATTAATCTGTGAGTATCTACATTCTCATTATAGTCTACGGAGATTAAGTCTATACAGTGAGTGGTGTTTGGAGAAAAAATCTTCCCAACCAAAAACAGACACCTGATGAAGACACACACCTATGACAGGATTCAGAACTCTAAGCAGAAACCTAGTGCCATTCGAGACACCCTAACTTATCCAAGCTACCTACATAGTGCTAGCAGATATTACACGGTGCCTAGGGGAGACCCGTATTCTTTTAGAGAAGCGGCTAGAAAATAGGTGCAATATTGTGTAGCACCCAAATTAAAGAAATATATACCTACAATAAGATTAAAACCTATGGTTTTTACCTAAACATTTTGTAACCTATGTAAGGATATATATGTTGATATATTAAGTGGACTTAATCCTATCTCTAAATCTAAGCATCTTAATTTCAAACAAAATCCTGTCCAAAGTGCCAGCTCTGCTCTCCAAACGGAAAGGTGCTTTGATTTCAGTCCAACACAGTTCTGTAGTATTGATCTATTGAGCTGTGCAGGGGAAATTCAGGAACTAAAACCTTTTTTGATATAAATGAAGTGTGCTGCAGATATGTCAAAATGTAAAAAACTGTCCCAGAAAGATTTTGTGAGGAATGCATTGGTTAGAAGGGAGAGGGGAAGAGAAAGAAGAAAAAAAAGATGGAATACTTTTGTTCAATTAGATTACTTGGACAATTTGCAAAAACTGTTTATGGTTAGCAATGAAGCAAAAGGGTAACCATGCCAACATATTAAATGTTTCTGTAAACGTGACAGAAATGATCTGTCACTGTAGCCAGTAAAAATTACATTTTAATTACTTAATGTACTTAAAATGGTAGAAAATTAATATGCTAATTTGAAAAGTAAAGTGTAAAAGACAAGATAAAGACAGATTCTTCTAAGCTGTCTTCAGCTGTTCCTGTGAGTCCTGTCACCAAGCTCATCACAGGTGGTGCTGGAATAAACGAGTACAGCCGTGTTCTGATGTTGGCGATGAGGAGTGCTCTGCTGCCTAAGGAAACCTCTGACTTTCTGAAATAATTTTAGTGGTGCTGGTTAGAAATTACCCAAGTAAGGCTAACAGTTCCCAACTGGGCCTTGACTAATTTCAGTTAAATTTGATGGTCAACACCATGATCCCAGGGGTTTTATTCAGGTAAGCCGGGACCAAGGCAGCATCATTTGTCTTGGCAGTTCTGAAACTGGGATCTCTCCTGCCTGCCCTGAGGAGCTGGAGAGCTCTGGCTCTCCTTCTTAACTAACTTTCAATTCTGGGGGCTGCAGCTGTGACTTGTTTGTTAACTGTTTACCAGCAGTTTTATATCAGTTCCTCCCCTGTCAGTAAGATGTCTCTTCAAATCCTTCCTTAATATATCTTGGATGGACCCAGGATTCCCCTGAATTAGAAAATTAACTACATCCTTTTTTTAAAGCTTTTCCCTGCATTAAGATGTTCTTCATATCTTCAGTGTCCACAAATTATTTCTTGCATCAGGACACCTAGGGACTCATCTCTGTGCTTGCTCATGTCAATTGCTGAACTCAGATTCAGCAGAACAGACGTTTTCTAGCAGTGAGAGTGGAGAAAGAACAAAGAAATCTGCAAAAAGCTGTGACTATTTAATTAGCTGGTCCACTGCAATTGAACCAATTTTATTTGCTGTAGGACCGTTGTTTATGAATCTCCATTCTGTTTTTACCTGTCATTAAGCCCTGGTACCCTTTTGCACAGGCGTCCATCCATGGTGCTGTGCGTCTGGTTGCTGACTGTCTGCAGGAATCCAAAACCCAACTCCAGCTAAGCCAGGTTACTACCAGAATCACCCACAGGGTGTTTTTTGATGTGGGTTATCACTTTAGCATGGACAGTGAGATTATCAGCAAATACATTTTTTTAAGGAGCATGGTCTGTATGTTGAACTTCCCACCCTTCTTCCCTCTCTCCCTGGTACCTCAGAATCTGTGGCTGAAAGACCAAAGACCACCGAGACAGCCTATACACTCATGTGCAGTACTACAGAGGGTAGGGAGCATTTCCTCCAATTACAGGTGAGAAGTTGTATATAAATCTAAGAAATGAATGGACATAGGGGCAATACTTTTCAGAAAGGTACAATTATATTCTTGCATTAATTTCTGCTTCGAGGGCAAATGAAATGGCCACCTGCAACATAAACATCCTTCTACTTTTTTCTAAGGCACTAATTCATTTAACACTGAATTTCTAATGACTTAAAAGTGAAAAACAGTTTTTAGTTATTGGGATTCCATCCTCTTTTTAAAAAAGGTATTTCAAAAGGAGGAGGAAGATGAAGTGAAAGATCAGCTCCAGGGACAGTGATAGCTGTGCCTGAAATATTCAAATGTAATTTTATTCACCTTGGGTCACATCTGAGCTGCAGTGGGAGTTTAATCTCCTTTTGACTTGACATCAGTATGAAATCAAAACTATGTAGTCACTTTAGGTTCAATGGTTCAAAAACCAGTTTTCCACTAATACACTCCCTGAAATTTTAGGAAACTCTGGAGACTTCTGTTCAGGCTCATTCTTAGCTTGAACACAGAGGTAGGTTCAACTTCAATTCAATCAATTTATTCAGACAGTTACATTAGAATCTGACAGTTAAAATTATCCAGATTCATTAACAGAGACAATAACGGTCAGTAATTCAAAGGAGGAGAAAGCAAAATATCTGGCTTTCCAACGGAGCTACATTAAGTTCTAATAAACACTGCCAAGAAGGTATCCAGATTGCTAATCAAAATAAATCTGAGGATTACTCTGTTCTACAATGTTTTAAAGGAAATAAGTCTCTTCAATTCCAAGTCCACATTAAAGCAGTATTTTGTGTTACAACTCATTGCCCTTTAGTTTAACAGGACATGTCCTTAGTGGCCTTCCAAGATGTAGGCTTCTGGTCAGGGACACTGACAGCTCCTGGCACGGGCAGAGACAGTTGCTGTGGGTTCCTCGAAGCAGGTCCAGCTGAGGGGCATGTATAAATCCCCTGTTTCTCCTCCAGAACATCATGCCTTGGGCGTCCATAGAGCAGGATGTTACTTGGTGTTTATATTCCTCCTCCTCCCTTCCAGCCTCCGAGAAGGGAGGTCTTGGGACTAGCACATTATCCTATAGCTCAGGAGGGTTGGATTTAATTTGCTTGATTCACTACAGGCTTTCTGTTTGACCTGGGGCTAATCACTTTGGACTAAGGCCACAAGGGGATTTAGGTAGAACCCAGATCCTCACAACTCTTGCTTATCCAATACCTAATTTTCTGCTGGTTGGCATGTGCAAAATTGCCTCAGCCCTGATTAGAGCCAGGCAATTTTTATGGAAGAATTCTTTGTTTGCTAAAAAATGCACTTTCGTGTTGATGGAAACTATCTGCAAATTTGTACCAGATTTGGCCAATTGTTTCAGCCAAAAAAAAATATTGGATATGTCAAGATGATTTGTTTGAACATTTTTAAGGAAAATATTTTTGAAGCTGTTCCATTTTGAATAAATAATCAAATATTCAGTGAAGTAAAACTAGAGCCCGATTTACCCTCATCTTAGGTAAGAAGCCCAAAAAGAATTAATTTCTTGCTAACTCTCAGTAACACGTAAAGGAAAAAAAAGAAACAGTTTCTAGAAAAGAGACCAAACATATCTACCAATGTAGTGACTCAGAGTTCTCTATGAATAAGAACAAAATTTAAACTTTTTTTATGATCAGACATACAGAAGATATCAAAACTGACAACACTTTCTAGGCAAAAGCCTGAAGCATTCATCCATTAATGGCAAAGTTCGTGCTCTTTTGTGTCTACAAGATGATCTAGGAAAATTATTTCCAGTTAATAATCCAAAATAGACTTCAACATCTATCTATTTTTTAGAGATAAGTTTTATGGGCAGGGGTCCATTTTTTCTCCCAGAATTTCTTACTGGCTACTTATGCTCATGTGAATCAGTTAATTAGATGATGATCGTTGAGACTGTTTTGTGCATATAATTCTTCCTCATCTCCCAAAGATACTGTATGCTCTTATGAAGCTTAAGGGGAATCATAACTGAGTTGTTGATTGCCAGTATATCTAAGGCACAACTCATTCACCTAAACCTAGATGCCCAATGGTATTTGAGATGAGCAGGCATATCTTCCTGGCTTCTAGCTTCTGCTGGGAAGGATATGGACTTTCTCTGGGAACTACACATCTGCCATCCCTATAGAGAGGTGCTGCATTCCCAAGCATGTCTCAAGTACAACTGAACTGAACTCTAAAACCCTTCAGGGTTTTTCTTCACTGGGATCCTGGCATTCAAAGAAAAAGTTCTTGCTAGCTCTGTGGAACTTCTAAAGTAAAAATAATATCCCTAAATGCTCTGGAGGTCTGCAAACAATCTATGTGTTAGACAATCTAAGCTCTGTTCGTCAAATAGTTTTAACTCATTGTAAAAGCCAGAAGTTCATTGCTTTATTCTGAAGAGACTAACAGGCGATAAAGGGGCAGGGGGGAAGGGAGATGAGGAGGAGAGGCAAATTATTGCCTTCAGAAAAGTTTGGGGCTGACTCGTGGACAAAAGCACAGTAGTTTTTTTCTCCCGCTGCTGTCAGTTTAGAAATTTTACTGTGCAGGATCGTGTTCAGAATTTGTGTATCTCTTGGTTAGTGTAACAAATATATTTCTTAAACTGACCAATAAGACAAAGATTTAGCTGAAATTCAAACTTTCTATAGTTCAATGGAAATAGAGAAATTAATTATGTTGCATAAGAATAAGCTGTCTTTAAGTTCTTAATTCCTTGGTTACTTAATTCTCTTGCATTTTTTCCATTTTCACAATTTGTTGATGGCTGAAAGTGTATGATTCCTTCCTGTTTAAGCATATGCACAGTCTTAGAATGCATGTATGTATGTATGCACATACTTGTGTTGTGTGTGTGAGCACATGCACATGTGTGATGTCCCTCCTCCGTTGCATGGCTCCCCATAAGGTAGAAGGGTGGTACGCCCACTGAGAGGTAGAAGGAGCTTTAGAAGTTGCAGAACCCGACTTTCAGTCCCTGGCTCTGAGTGATTTATATTCTAATCATGTCTGTTGTCTCCAGCACATGGATTCAGTGAAGTGTGAGATACTCTGCCTATAAAAATGTAGAAGTAAAAACATACTGTACATTTTTCCATTTGTTAATAAGGTTCAACAGGCATCTGCACAGAGAACATACAATAGTCAGGATACTTATGTGTAAATGTGGTGTCTCTGTGACTTCTGTAAGCTCATAAACTTCATTTAATACACCTAGTAAGCTATTTTCAATGAAAGCTTCATTCTGAATGAACCCGTTATAGGCTGGTTTTCCATAGCTGACAAATTCATAATTTCTTTCCTAATTTTAAAAGCATTCAGAACTCCATAAGTTAATCATAGCTTTCTGACTTAAGATAAGGCTTGATGGATACTTTTTTTCCACCAAGTAGTAACAATCCTTTAAAATTCAGTTAACTTACTTTGAATTCACTGAATCATTTCGTTTGTCATAACACAGTCTTTTATAACCTTTTGTGTATAAATAGGGAAAATTAATTGCTTCTGGCAACATCAAAGTGTTGTTTCACTATACATTTAATCATTATCTTTAAATGCTCCCAAACTAATGTTCCAAGACATTGCAAAGAGGTAATAAGTTCAAAGCAATATGAAACATAAAGCAGGACTCCAGAGTGAGTTGAAAGGATTTTCTTTAAATGTATAAGAGCTTTCAGACCCATTGTACAAAACTTTGTAGGAATTTTGGCCAGGACTAAAAGAAGAGCCTTACTCCCATATTTGAATGAATTGCCAGATCTGCTAGATACTGTATGCCCTTCTGAACTCAAACAATCTGTCTCCAAGAAATAAAAAGTACAAAAATAAGCTTAATTGGTTCTGATACATGTCAGAAGTTGTGCTTGTGACATATTAATGAAGCTGATGAATGGCGCACATGCTTAATATGAAGTCTCGCAAAACTCGTGAGTTTCACAGTATCATTAATAGCGGGAACTTAAACTAGTGAGTTTTCTTTTACATGTTCAAATTTCTTTTGTTTTCCTTTTAACAAATGTTTAGATCCAATTGTTTATGAAGACACACATTTCAGTAAAAAGCTTTATTTTGAAGGATTTATTTCTGCAAACCATGTCATCAGCCCTCAAAATATCTGCGTACTTGGATCCCAGGCACTCTGAATGTCTTGGAGACATGCTTTTGTCCTGGGGAGAGTCACAACAAGGTGTGATGCAATTAAAAATAATGTAATGATCTTGAGAGACAACAGTACAACGAAAGTGAGGCATAAGAAATCCTCGTGCGCTTACTTTGAGGAGATTTAATGCCTGCTGCAAAGCCTATTGTAACCATGTCTTTCCTATATGGGATTTGGATCATGACCATGATGTTGTTCCACATTGCCCTCAATCTTTATCCATAATTGGTAAACTGAAAGCAGCAAGACAAAGGCTGGCACTTTTTTTTCAAGTTCCCATGCAAAACTGCACATGCATGAGTTTCGTGCTGAAAACATTTAGTGCTGTTGCATAAAATGGATATTTGTGAGTGTATGTGAGTGCCAGCACTGAGCTGAACACAGGTGCACATTGCACCCTAGATTTTTGAAGCACTCTGCCTAAGGGCATTGTGGCACTGGGCGAAGCACTGGACCAGGACCTCGGGGAACAGAGCTCTAAGATTTGCTCTAGCATGGGCTTACGTTGTGATAGTGAGGACTGTCTGAGCCTCAGTTGCTCTAAGTAGAAGGTGCCATTGCAGACATTTATCCTCGGAGTCTTTTACATGCAGCAATAACCAAAGGATTTTTTGAGAGCATTCCTTAAAGAAGTTTCCAAGCTATGGTTGTCTTACAGTAAATATGGGCATCTGCAGATCCAGTTTCTTGGAGCTGTAAAATCATATTCATCAATTCAGCCTAATATGCTGAAAAATGTATTTCCATAAATTTCTTTTTTTTAAATGTGATTTCCACTAGGTTACCACAATTTTATCTTGATCGAAAATGGAGGCTTGCTCACCATCCCAAATACCTCTACTTACTGGCCAGTGTACAGGAAAAGGGAACAACAGCCAGGTACAGGTTTACAGACTGGTTCCAGCTGTCAACAGCCTTACTCAACTCCATCCAGGTATAGTAGCTCAGCCTGTCCCCAGAAAACATGGGACACTTTCCCTGTGCAGTTTTCCTGAATGCTCCTCACCTTTTAGAAGCTGAATAGCACCTGTTCCTTCCCTAGGCATCCTTTGGAGGTGCAGAGGAGAAGAAATAATTTGCCCATTGACTTTTAGCTCTTGTATCTTTGATGCATAATGAATACATGCCATAAGCCCTTTAAAGAAACAGCCTATTATTAATTAAAGAGTAATCAAGAGCTAAAGGAAATTCTCCTTCCCTTGGCTTGGGCAGTTCAGTTCATATTGTTTTAAATCAAGGAATAAATCTAAAACTAAAACATTCTCTATATAAATCTGCAGAAGATCATCTGAGATAGACAGCACCACATATGTTTATAGTTGAGAATCTGGCAGCCAGAAGATGTAACAACTGATGGTCAAGATGTTCTGGTTCAGAGTTGGAAAGTAAATAATTCCTGAGAGGAAGGATTCTACAGTTCTGGGCAGCTGATCCGGTAATAAAATAAATAAGCAATAAAATCCACTTCCTGTTTTGAGAGTTCACATTTCATACTGGCAAAATTCTCCTATTAAATTCAATTTCATGCTTCCATAAATAAACCTGGCACCTTTTTAAACACTTTTCCATCTGTTTTACAACTAGAAGTGTATTATTTAATGCACTCTTGGGATTCACACCAATGGGAAAAGGACTACTTGTGAAGAACACAACATTTTAGTTGGAGAGAGTACAGAAAAATAATCACTAGCTTCCCTAAATTCTCAAACAATTGTAACAGGACTCTGATGTAATCATTTTTATCAGGAAGGAGAAAGAGAGATTTTTTTTTTCTTTTGTGTGTAAATGTTATTTTTATTCAACGTGAAATGGATTTTGAACCAGAACAGGATATCTACTTTTTTGTTTATGAACAGATATTTCTCCTCTTCTTCAAGATATGGAAAATGGCTCCTATATGTACTAACAGCGGAAGGAACTAATCAAGTCTGTTAATCCCAGAAACTCTTGCAGTCAGAAGCTATAATGGCAAAAGAACTGTAAAAGCAATGTAAGTAGTCACCTTTAATTTTTAGTGCCATTTGCATTTACAGTTCCCAAACTGCTGTACAAAAGATCCAATATCTTTATTTCATATTTTATAATATATACATATCATAAAATAAAAATGTGAAATCATTTGCCCCGATCATCAGCAAGCCAGAGGCAGTTAGGTGTCTTGAGACACAGACAAGAGGACGAGGTGCTTGACTCTCCTGTATCTCCATCTAGGAGCAGTGCTAAGAAGGACAACTTACAGTTCTCAGGGTTTTTCCAGTTGTCCTTGATCTTGGACTGAGATGCAGTGGTGGAATAGAGTGAAAGCACTTGAAATGCATGCCTCTGTTCCTTACTCACTGATTTTTCTGCTATTATTTCCAGTAAACAATTCAAAAGATATGTGGCTTAGCTGATTATTTTTAACTGTGAAATACAACAATGTCAGCACTTAGGGCAGAGAACCCCTTAACCTCCCCAGCACTCCAATAAACACCAAAACATCTACTGAGTCTACAAAGCCCAAGCACATACAACTTCCGCTGTGTAGAGAGCACAGTCTTGGGGAGAAAAATGCGTATCATTGCAAGGACGTGGCAGTGCATCTCATGAAGGGAACACAAAAGCATTGGCAGGCAGGAATCTTGAAGCCATAGCAGAAATCAACGCTGAATGATTATCCTCAGGAAAAAGGAAAAAATGTGGGGCATGACAAAGGAAAAACTGTCTCATCATAGATGGATCTCTGCCTTGTGTTCTTAAGACTGTACTTAGCTTTAACTAAAGCCTTTGACATGTTCTTCATGCAGGGAGAAATACAATAATGTTCACTCTCCTCGAGACAGCAATTTGAAACAACAGATACAGTGCTCACAACAAAAGGCAGCAGCTTTGGTGGCACCTAAACAAGTCAGATTGAACACTGTGGAAACAACAAAGAATATTTTTTCTGTTTTCCAGCTGGCCTTGTACCCACTATACAGGAAGGGTACGCACAGGCAAAGAGCAAGAGCACCCGCAGCAGGATGAAGACTTACAGGTGAGCATCCTGTGACTCCCTTTGCCATTGCCACTACTGCTGTGGTACAGCCATCCGCCGTCACCAACACCATGGGGGCTTGGCCAAAGCCAGGAAGTGGTTTGTTAGTTGTGGTTCTTTACCTTCTTTCATGGAAAATGAGAAAGGCTTGTCAATCCCATTTCATTATTTTTCTGCTTGGGTCCCCACATGTACACATGCAAACCAAATACTCATGTAGTTAGAGCCATCCAAAACCCTAACATGAGCCACAGAAGGCATGCAAGGATCCTCAGCTCTAACATATGCTGTGGACATTCTCATCAGTCAAAGGCCTTAATCCATACACTATAGGCTTTGAATGAGTTTGACCTCTTTTGGTCAGACATCTGTAGAGAGGCCTCTTGAAGTTTCAGATATGATGCATTTCCTTGGCATGCTGGATCCAGATGATTTTCTTATTGCTGCACTGTAGAGAAATTTTACCTTTTAAGTAATAGTTGGGAAAATTATTTAATACTGCATTTCTGATTTGGCCTCCACATTGTCTTTGTTGCTGGGGCAGATTTACTAGGGGATCAAGGGAACAAGGGGCAACAGTACCCCTGGATTATATCTGCACTCATAAATTAAAGAGCTCCAGAGAGCATTCCTGGGGTACTGGAAGATCAGTCAGTCATATATATTGTTAAATTGTTAGCAGAATCCTTGGCATGGTTTTGACCTGGGTCAATGAACACTCTCCCAGACAATTCATGGGGAGGTGTGGGAGTTAGGGTGGGCCAGGGAGCCCTCTGAAGAGTCCCTTTGGATGCCACCACACTGTTTTGGAGGGCAAGAGGGCAAGTGGAGCGGATATAGGCTGTTCCATGCTAGTTGATTTCATTGGCAGCGAATAACATTGGGAGAGAAATTAAGAGACTCACACAACCCTTACGCTCTCTGCTTTATGCATGGCAGTACTAGGATCAAACAGCAAGAGCATTGCTGGCCTGATTTTCCTGATATCAACACTGCAGCTGCATCCAGTTGAGTACAGAATGACTTGTAGCTTAAGAACAGGACAAACAGACTTTGGTAGTTTTACATTTCCCCTTTTGTTCCTGCGTTTTAGATTTTCATGTTTCCGATAGTGTCAATAGCTGGTTTTAATAGATAATATGTAAAATTCAAAAGCTGTGGGTCTAGTTTGTTTCAAAGAAGCAGCTTGGTGCTTTCTAACTGCCTAGAGGCAACACGCAATTTTGAATTAAGCCAGCATCTCCCATCAGCATTTCCTTTTTTGTCATTTTGGGACTAACAAGAGCTCAAAAGTATTTCCTGCATTCACAGCTTGTAACCACTCCCTAGGGATTTCAAGCACATAAATCTTTCTATCTTTTCACGAGCAGAAATTGCTTTGTGGTAATCCCAATAATCGGTTTATTGATTCATATAATTTCCCCGGGTTTTGATGCAATGTAGTAAATAGAGGAATTGCCTTGGAGTTTTGTGAATATGTGTGCGTATGTGAAGGTGCAAATATATGTACACATATACACATGCAGACATAGGTATATGAATATACACATATATAGCAGGATGATAAGCATCACGTAGAAATGATCTGCTGAGCAGACCACCTGACTGGTAATCTTATATGCGAATAAAGTGGCAGTGTACCTGGTATAAAGCTCCAAACTCCAGTTCAAGAGCATTTGGTTTTCTGCTCCCACTGCTCCTGTTGCAAAGCTGTTCCAGGATCTAACTGCTGTAACAGATAAGAATCTTCTGATTTCCAGATTGAATTTATTGAGGGACCAATTTATACCTTTCTGTTGTTGTGCCAGCATTATCCTTTGGTTTAAATCACTGTTCTTTTTCTGTGGTATTTATCTCTCTGATGTATTTATAGAATGTAATCATATTACTGCTTGATTTTGATTTGCCAGGCTAAACTAGCTCTCATGACAAATTAAATAAACCTGTTATTCTCTGATCATACCAGTAGTCCTTTTCCGTATCCCTCTTTCCTCAGTATGGGTTACCAGAATTTTATGCAAGATTAGACCTAACACCTCATCAGTGCTTTGTAAAATGCCACTAATCCTTACATACCTCTGCATAATTTTGCCAATAATCTTGCAAAGAATCTGTACGGTGAAATTCTTCATCACTTCAGCAATTTCCAGCTGATAAGGTCTGCATATCACCACCCCCTTCCCACCTCACCCCCCCAAAAATGTAATTTTTATCTTGTTGAATCCCAGTCCAATCCTACCATTCTCAGTATCGCCCAGTTCCTCCATATTCACTGTCTTCTAACTCTGTACCTCTGGCGGGCCTCAGGCAGATCTCGTGTTTTAAAGCCATTGACGGGTACAGTAACGCTCTGTCTCCAAAATGATCATTAAACAACAAAGCCATTTTCTCCCAACCTGGAGCTCCTCTCCTGCCAGCTGCCTTAGTGCCCTCTCTGGCCAGATCCTCAGGGGCTTTGCAGTTCCTCTGCTGATTCCCATCTTCTTTGGCTTTGCTGATAGTCTCTCAACAACCACATTAAAAGTTTTCACTGATGTCCAGAAAGTTTATATTGGTCTTGTTTCCTCTTTCTGGAAATTCATTTATTTTAAAAAAGAAAATGGATGGTTAGTTTATCATGACCTGCCTCAGATAAACTTTTTCAGTAATTGGCCTCCATGTCTTTAATAATTACTTTATTCAAAAATTGTTTTTAAGACATCAGATTACTGAACTACAATCTAGGTGGCCGGTATTGCTCAGACCACTTTCTCACTCCGGTTTCTTTACTGTGTGTGTGACGTTTGTGTCTGCAAACATTAGACACCAACCAGGCTTTCTGCATTTATTAAAAATACCTGCTGCTCCACTTGAAACTCTGTTTGCCAATTCCCTTTTGGGATTATATTTATTTTCAACTTTTTGCCTCCTGGAGTACATTAGACATCTCAAATTGTGCTTCTACCTTGACTGTGCTGGTTTCCATTTCTATACCTTTTTCCCCCATCTTTGCTTTTTTCCCCATGTTCAAAACCTTTGCCTGTTTCCTTGAAATCTGAGCTAAAGCATAATTCAGTTTTCAGCCTATACTTGATTTATTCTTAATTTCTACTCTACCCTTACTACATTCTGGCCCTACTTACTTTTTCCACCCTTGTTCTTTTTATTCACATGGCTGAAGAATCTTCTGCTATGTGTTTTAATATCCTTTGCAAGGTCTAACTCAGCTTGACTCTTTGTTATTCTCACTTTATCTGCACATTTTTTGGCTTCTAAGGCAGTTTTCTTTGATGATCAGTCATTTTTCCCCTAATCAGTGTAGGCACTCTGCTTATTTCTAATATCCTTTTTTTTTTCTTTGTGACCATTCATCTGGTCAAATCTGGAATCACTTCCTGCAAGTTTCTTTTTTTTTTTTCTCTTCAAGTCAGAGATTCATGATAAGTTTTGCACCCTTGACTTTAAGGCTTCTTCTACATTCAAGTATCAAATTCAGATCCAGCTGAGTTAACTGTCTAGTTTCCGCTGTTTATCAAAATTTGGAAAGTAAGAATGTTAATGTTTATGACTTAAATTTCCATTTAATTTAAAATCATTATCTCGTGGTAGCTGAAATGCAGTGTCATTTTCCATGAAAAAGATCAGGTCAGCTCTGAGGTCTTTGATACTTATCAACATCAAATTTAAGTTTTCTGCATCTTGAATTGAATCAATGGCTAGCTGGTTACCTCTAGCTGTAGAGGTAGGCTACAAACTTGAGGATATTGGGCTCTGCTATTTTCTTCTGTGCTTTTGATCTAGACGCTGTTGATTTCTTATCTGGGCATTCGTATTCATGGCTATAGCTATATTTGTAGTTACTGCTGTGATCTGCTCTTTGTCTCTCAGACCCAGCAGGCACACTCAGACCATGTCTATACTTGCCATGCTCTCTTTGCCTTCAGAATGTGGTGGCCACATCCAAGCTCTGTCAAGAACTTCTGTGCCCATGCAAACTCCTGAATGGAGGACTTCTACCCTGCTAATCAGCTCAGGCCAGAACCACGTTGGGCACCATTTAAACAATTTAAGGGTACAGTGAGCCAAATACTAATGCCCATGTCCGTACTGAGCACTGCTTAATTTACAGGGTAACCTAATTTGTGTGGTCTGCTCAGCACTCACAGATGGTGAAGTACGAAGTGGGAGGAAGATTTCAGCTCCCTTGTTTGCCTATCAGAAAGACAGCAGAAACTTGAGTTGCCACTCTCATCAAGCACACCAGTCTTTTCACTGGGCAAGGAGACAATGAGCTTCAAGAGATCCAAATGCTGTTGCTCTAAGAAGAACAGTAGGGTCTCTGATGTGTTATAGCAAGGCCTACCTCATCAATAAGGTCTAGGCTGCTCACCTTTGAAGTTGGACAGGCACCATGCAGGGGGGGAAGACAACCACTTCACCAGTGGGTTTAGCAGAAGTTTCTTGGGAAATGGAATGACTCAAGTGCCTGAGTCCCTCCAGCATCTAACATGAGATGTGCTTCAAGAGCTAAAGAGCGTTTTGATACCCCAAAAACTGAATTGTTGGCTCCTTGGATATGAATTTCAGTTCCTTAAGACTTGCTGGAGATGTTTTGTAACAAAATCACATTAAGTATTTTACACTACTGAAAAATTTACTTTGTTTCAGGTTCCTACCTAGGAAATTTAGCTCCAATTAATCTGACATTATATTGCAATGCAAAATGGAAACATCTCAAGTCAGCTTAGGCAAAATGACTGTATACTTTAGAACGAGGTGGAACTCTGACAAAAGGATTTTTGCCTTCGTTTTTTAAAAATCTAAAGCTCCAGAGTAAAACTCAATGGAAAACATTGCAGTAATGCTTTGTCTTCTCACTGAACAGTATAGGTGCATTTTTCAGAGAGCCTCAATCTGTTTAAATTTCAGCTTGTTCAGTTGTTTGAGATTTGGTTTTCTTTGAATGCAAGAACGTAGGTTTTGACATACTGCATCATACTATGAGTCAAAACATGTCCAACAGCCATGAGCAATAAATAGCAAATTCTGAAAGATGGATAGATTATGAACAATGGATAAGCTGAAAGGTGTTTCCTAAAAACTAGACACATTTCTATAAACTATTTCATTTGTGAATTACATATTAACAGAAATCACAGAAATAAAGATCACTCCCTGAAACAGAACCTTGACAAAATAAGAAGAAAAAGCTTGACAGATATTTAATTCATAATTTATAACTTTGAGAGTTTTCCTTATATCTTTTTTGAAATATTTCACATTTACAAGATCATATACTTTTTGGAAATGGAAAAACTAAGGTTTTAAGATTCAAAATGTTTACAGTCTGTACTAAAACATGAGGTTGACAGAAGTATTAGTCCCTTGGGCTGCTCTGATATCAGGAGTAGGCATCTTTAATATATTGGCTAAAAAGTATCCCTCATCTAGTAAGGGACATATGAAGTAATTAATCCAAAGAAACAGCCCTCTGCCTAAAATGTTATCACCACTGTGAGAGAAACAGACTGACATACCCTGAAATTCTTTTATAGAAAGAATAACTAAAATGTTTTTACAAACATCGGATTAGACCTAATCTTAAGAAGAGTTATATTTATGTTGCTCGCATTGTCTCATATTTCCTTCTAGTAGCAATCTTACCTGTACCAGTGCAGCTCTGGTCTAAGTGAGAGTTAATTTATATCAACCAGGACTTCTCAATTAACAGAAATTCCTTCTTCAGAAAGAGGAAGTGGACACTAGCTTTGATCTAATAACATGTTCCAGGTTCTGAATAAATACATACCCTTGTGTTTGTGGAGTTTTACATTCATGTTTCACACGTGGTCCCTTGACGATGAATTCCCATACAGAATCAGAACCTTGCAGTAATTTACAAACCATTCTGGTGAAATACTAGATGCCATGGTAACATGATGTTTGCAAGAGGTTGCACGGCAAAACATGAATTGATTTACGCTATTCTGGAGAAAGAAAAGATTTCTGTAGGCAATAAAAGTTTAGAAAATCAAAAAGTAAAAGAAGAATGGCCACAAGTTTTTTGGTCAGCATGACTGTTTTCGGGCAGCACTGTAGTTTAGTCTTTTCTGTGGTGCTTTGCATTTGCTCTTAAATTGATATGCAATGCCACTGTGACTGTGTTGTCCAGTTAGAAAGTGCTTAAGCTCCAGGACCAGATGTGGGTACTAGAAGTGACAACTTTTATGATCTTCTGCAGGACACACATTGTCATATTTCCCAAATTACTTCCTCTTTCTATGCTAGTAAATGCAATTGACCTAGAGTGCTGAGGTGAATGTCACCTTAAAGTCTTCTTTTGATGAAGAATTTAAACAACTTCTAAATTTCTAACCAATTACCTGAAAGTATGTTAAAACAAATGTACCAATCAGTCATCTCATCCTGTAGATGTAACACTGAACCTACACATCTGCCTTCCTTTGAGGATTGTGAAACTTGAAAGGTACAGAGAAAATCAATATATTCAGACTATTCCAAGACCTGAGCTTCTGAGAAGTACCCTCTATCTCTCTTTTTTTTTTCTTTTTTATTTTTCCCTATACCCTGCAAAGGAGCCACCACCTGATGAATGGCAACTATGAGACAGCCTTTAAGAAGTCTGCCTCCTGCTTTGAATGCATTCAGATAGTGTTATGGGTGAAAAGCCAAAATTGACTGAAGATCTCTGTAAACTACTTAAAAGTTCACAGTCAGTGCTGGTCTCAAATCACAGACAATTTGGGACCCCTACAGGCATCACACTTTTACATCAAACTTTCAACTTCTAAAAGGCTTTCAAAGGAAACAGAACTAAAAAGGGAGCTGTAAGAAGGACTGATGATTTAAAATGCTTCCATAAGTTTACCTTCTGAGACATCAACCACGTAAATAACCTTTTCATTGCACTGCATAATTGGTACAGACCATAAATGTAGCTGCTTTCCTAAAGTAAAGGAATCTGAAATTGCTTTTCAGGTAGTATCTGCAAGCAAACATCCCATACACTACCTCAGGTACATCTTCAGATGTTTTATGAACAGGAGAAACTGCTGTCCAAGACTCAGATTCTTTCTCAAACAGCTTATGTAAACTGTAAGCTCCACTTTGACAGCTACCAGAAAAAGAGCAAGATCAGAAAGGAGGAGGAAGGGCATATAATGTCCCCTCTGAGGCGATACGGCACATAAGTATTAAATTCTCATCAGACAGTTGATGGATTTTAAAAGCTTTCTGTTTTTCTAGGACATGTGTCTTTCCTGGCTGGTTTTCTCAG
>NW_010545419.1:68681-69725 GCF_000687285.1 Phaethon lepturus
GAATGGCACAACAGCTGGCCTTGCTCTAACAGTTTCCTACTTCCGTTGAAATGAGTTTGTCTTTTTGTTCATATTTAATAAAACTTGTTTTTCTCCTCTCCCTCTTGATTCTTTTTTTATTCTGTGTTATTTTTTGTAATCTCTCTCCAAATCTTGCTTGACTGCTCTCATATCTTTCAACCCTTATTTCTCTCATTTAATAATTTGTGTTGCTCTGCAGGTTAGCTTTTCTCTCTACGTCATTCATTATATCAAATCCTCTTCTTTCTTTGTTTCTGATAACCTTGATATATCAATCATCTGCTTCCTCCAGTTTCCCCAGCTGTTCTAACAATGCCACCTATAATGTTTCCTAATACTGCTCATTGTCATACTTAGGACCTCATTTTTTCCAACAGCCTGGAGATCTTATGTTTTTTATTTGTCTCTGATCTGAGTGTTATTTAACTTGTCACTGCAACAAGAGTAAGACTTTTGTCTGCAAAAGTTGCTTGGCTTTAGATAATCTCGTTTGATGTTTCTCAATTACAAGCTTTTTAATGGTTACTGCTGTGATATCATTGATTTGATGATTGGCACAACATAGAGCTTTTTAAATTAAAAGGAGCTGTACAAACAAACTTAGCCTTTTCACTTCTACCTCAAGATTACATATATCTTTTGTATTATGCTATCTAGTTCCTATTTATTAACTGTGATGAATTAAATGGGCACACTGACTTTTAAAATATTATACTAATATGATTTAATTCTATCTTGCAAGAGCTGCAAGTGTATCATGAAATGGTTTGATTCTTGCTTTTTTTTTTGTCTTTATATTCACATTGAGCAGTCAGTAGAGTTTTCCCCTTTCGTGTGGTCTATATGTAAAACATTTTTTTTACAACTTCCTCTTTCATCACCAATGCTTCATTTTGTTAACTAAAACATATTCTTGTAAACTATGAAAAAGAGGAGAGAAAATTCGCTAGTTTTCTCATTGGCACTGCTATGATTCACACGTTTCTTAATACGGTGTTGGAATTTCTGTAAACAGACTATGAA
>NW_010545419.1:69756-85972 GCF_000687285.1 Phaethon lepturus
TACCATGTTTTAATGTTTTCCAGGAATCATGTGGCAATGCAACAATGGGAAGGGGAATAGCATCATGCCTTGGAATTGTGACCCACAGCTGTCATTGACAATGATGAGATGATGTGATCTTTTGTAATAGGGCACAGATCAAGGCACTACATGATTGTGACAAAAAGGTGTCTTTCTCAAAAAACCAATTCAACACGGGGCGGGGGGGTGGGGGGGGCTGTGCGTATAATATATAGTGACCTATACGTATACACATATATTTATTTTTTCTTGTTTCTGTCATTTCTCCTTATCAGGCCATAGTTTGTCATGTGGCAAAAGACATTTCTATTAAGCATGCTTTCTGTGGAAATGTTAGCTTCTTGTTTGTTTCTTATCGAGCTGTGATGGTGTGCCGTTAAATTCTTTTTTATGTCAATGGAGATTTGAGTGAGGCCCCTTTCTGTACACATTTTATGCTGAATATTCTTAGAGTAATACTCTATTCATTTGTGTAATTTGCAATAAAACTGTGGAAGAAAAGGAGGCTTAAGAACTCCCAGGTGACTCCACGGATATTTGCCTTAGTGACTTAAAACCCAACAAGGTAAGTCTTTTTGATGTTCACCTATTAATGCAGAAGTATTTTCTGGAGATATTTTTATGATCTTTAGAGTTGTCGTGCCTGAAGGAAATTCAGAATGGAGCTGGGTTTCATCAGATTTTTCTGGCTTTTTCCTAATCCCTCCTTCCACATAAGGGCACAATTCTAACAAGAGATCTTTTTCTTTCCTACAGATCGACGTAAGTTACTCCTTTCCATCAACAGGTCAGATTTTGCTTTACTTCAGGCATATTTGGCAGAGATAGTCCTTTCAGTACTGGACTTCATTTATTTACAAAATGTGGAGTCATTCCATCTGAAATGTGAGATTCTCTAAATTTCATGGATTATCATAATTTCACATTAAACTTTGTGATCTCTGAGGGTTTTCTGAAAGCCATACTCATTGCAAGTGTAAAGTCTCCTCTTCCCCTTAATTAGGAGTAATGATTTGTTTTTCCTAGCTCATGTACTGTACCTTCTGTAAGAGAGGCATCTCTTTGTCTCAGCCTTTCACCTCGATGTTGCCTGTTTTGAATGGAATTAACTCTGAATGAAGCCAGAAACGGGATATTTCTGCTGCCTAGGGTTTGGGGCATATGCATAGAACAAGAACAGTGTTTGAGGAAAACTTTTAAAAGTGCTCCTAATCAATCAGCGGGGATAATTTAATCTAGATTGTCATAGCTGAGGTGCTATGATCCTCTCATCATCAGTGCTTGTTTGGGTGGACTCTTGACAATTCCTTTTGTAAAAGGCATTTAAATTAATTTAAGAAACCAGTGAATTAACTATTTAAAGCTTTTTTTCATTTTTCATTCTATCCAGACTAGTCACTGTTTCAAGATTTTGATTCAGCTAACGAACCGGTTGATGAAGTTTCAGATTAACCAGAGCAACTTTTTCTACATCTAAAATACTCACATAGACACACACAGTTGGTCAACATTTCATCCTCCATGCATAGATCAAAAAACTGGGAGCAAGAAGAGATGGGAGAGTATTTGACTACATCGTTTGCAGCCGCTTCTGCACAACTGCAGCATAGGCCTTGTCCAGAACAGATGATTTTTGCTTTGCTTTGTGCTTGTGATGTTGTGCTATGGGAAAGAAAGTGTAGGACAGACTTGCGGAGGGGTGAAGAAAGGACTTCAAGCGAGCAGTCCTGGGGAGCACAAGGCAACGTGTAGGAAATCATCCAAAGCGGTTCGCTTAACAATATCCCAATAGGCACAGGCATAACCAAATGACTCAGTCGTCTTCCTGAAAAGCTTGGGAGTGAATGGAAAGATAGGCCAGCAAGGACCTTCACGACAAAGATCGATATAACTGAGAAAAGCAGTGAATGAGAGGAATACAAGCAACAGGCAACTGTTTTCATGTTTTAACTGAGGTGCAAAACGCTGGGAGCAGGGCAAGACTTCTAGCTGTGTGGGTGACAAGGGAGAGATATCCTGGAGAACTTATACAGAAAGAACACACACAACCTAGGACTACACTGAGACAAGGGAATAAGATGTGGCTCAGGGTTCAAGCCCTGGTAATGGTCTACAAAGTGATGCTCTAGCAGTCTTGAGGAGATGGAAGGCTGAAGCAGTGCAATTTCAAAGAGAGAAAAGATTTGAGGAGTATGTTGACAGCTGGCAAACCTCTTTTATCTAACTCTAGTCTTAAAAAAACCAACACCAAAACAACAAAAAAACCTGAACCATTTTTGCTAAGCTGGTCAAAGTTAAGATCTAGTTTGAGAGAAACATGAGATATTTTATGCCCATACTGTTCAAGTTCAGAAAAGCTGTAAGCAACTGGAAATAGTATTATACTGTAGAAGATTCTTGGCAACTTTTCCTCTAGGTATTGCTAACTGTGTAACCTGTAATATACCATTTTGGCAGGGGCACAGACTGAGCATACATAAGAAGGTTAAAATTATATTAAAAATAGCACAGAGAATTAGAGAAAAATATGGCTGACAGACGATATCTAACGTGTACAAAAGGTTTCCACAGAGACATATGTCATGAACTATTCATATTGAAACACCAAATATACCGGCCTTCTAATTAGTTTAGCATTAGAATTGGTTTTATGCTAGCCAAGTGAAAGGACCCTGTAATGGTGCAGGGTAGGATAATAAAAGAAGAATGTTTAACCTTCCCTCCAAACTCATTTAGCCAGATCCTCTCCTAGCAAAACTCAGTTGGCTCCAGGAGGGCTGCACCAGAGAGAAATTCATTCCAGTTTGATTTTTGCAGTGTGAAATTCAGCTCACCCGCTCTTCTGCGCTTTCATTCAAACCGAGAAACAGCGACACGCAGCAGACTACCCTTCTGCTGAGGAAGAACGACTCCCCAGCAGGCGTAGCCGCGTCCTAGGCTGTCAGGGACTGTCATATATGGAAGATTTGTCCACCTGCTGCCGTCTCATTCCTGGCAGCAGGCTCTGGTTTTGGTCCCCATCAGCATCCTGGGCTGCTGCGCGTGAGGCTCCCTGGGAACTGTCATTACCAGCGTTGTGAAACACAGCAACCTCGCTGCTGAAACCTTTTGTGTTCCCGTGCCGATTGTATTGTTTTCTTTTGCCATTAAATAACAGTCAAAATCCATTTTTTTTTTTTAAATGTTTCTCAACTTCTGTAATTCCAGCACGGCTCCAACTACCTCATGAGTCTGGCAGACAACCAGTTCCTATTAAATACTGCTATAAACAGCCAGGGTAGTGATGCTAGCTCCCTTGGTGTGGGATGTGCAGTTATACCCAGATGCTGGCTCAAGAAATTCCAATTCCTTATGAAACACATCAAATTTGGAGGGGGGAGCACTTCGTATGCCCTACTTCTGAAGCAGAATATATAATGTAAGGATTTTAACAGCAAGGAGTTGTGCATAAATAACACCTTTCATCTTTTCTATGATTCAGAACTACATAGAGTTTTAATATTTTAAGAATTGCCTTATCACAGATACCTGAAATGTCTCTATCTGTAATTTGAAAATATAAAATAATTCTTTTCAACAATGATTTTCCATCAAGTATGGAAGGATTCTGAAAAAAAAAGAACCTTTCTTTCTCAGTTGTGGAAGCAGAAACCTTTTCAGTTCCTGAGGTTTTAGTTTGTCAGCAAGAAATACGTAAGTTTCAGAAAATGTATCCATTCTTTTTGAAGTTTTAGGATGGGGAAAGAGCATAATTTATAATTAGTTGTTTTTTGCTTGGGAGAGCAATCACTAAAAACTTATTAAAAAAGAAAGTTGTCACCCTTCTCCAAAGTAAATTAGCATTAAGCTGGGACATAAATATGTTTTTGGATTTCTTTAATGACTATTTTCAGGATGCATTATTCATTTGTACAAGTTCATTTAAAGGAACATTTTTATTGTATTGTTGTTTATTTGTATTTTATTGCAGATATTTTTAAAGCTGCCCATAAATATTTTAGATGCAAACATAGAAATATTCAAGTTGTTTGAGACTTTATCCATACTTTGTTTTGGGGTAGACCCAAGACCTTTGAAAAAGTTTGGTGAAAAAACTATGAAAATGCATGCCCAGAATCCCAGACCAACAAACAGCAGCAAAGGCTTGCATTTGCTAGATTTCATAAATTACATATTCCCATCTTCCACATTACTACAGTTCTAACCTTCCGGAGTCTGCTAAACATCCTCATATAAAGGGAATTATTCTGTGACAATATTAATGTTTGTTAGTTTAACACTTTTTAAACGATATTTCCACCAGATGTCAGCAATGCACTCTCTAAAGTCAAGCTGTCAGAGCTCTCAAGCTTTTTCCCGTGTTACAGAAATCATATAACATACTACAACATATTTAAGCAACCACAGAAAACCAAAATGACCATCATTGCTTCTGAAGAGACTCATGACAGTACTAAGCTTGTCCAGCTAATAACGTGATTCTTTACTTAGTTTCCTCTGGGAAGGTGGTTTTATTACATATTGGACCTCTAACATGCACATTGTTTTTTTCCCTCACAATTTGTGTACAATGCTGACTTTCTTATTTCTTTGCATATTTTCCTCTATAGACTATCAGTAATAATGTATTTGGTTTTATTTTGTTTTATTGTAAGACTATAGAGGAAAAAGAAATAATGAATGTATTTTGGACACTAGTGCTGTAGTGTTTATTTACCTGAAAATTTTAGGGCAAAACAGAAGTACACTGCGCCATGGGGAGCAGTAGAAGTGCTGGGGTCAGTAGTAGAAGTTATCTTCATGGCTTCTTCTTCACCAGGAATTCAGGCATCCAGCTGTAACTTCCAAACCAAACACAGAACATTGGCAAGCTCTGGTTCGGTTTCATAGGGATAACTTTGCTGTTACTTATTAACTTAAACCTCTTAAAGCTCACTCAGATACAACAACAAAAAGCTGCAGAATGACCTCTACTGAGGCAGTAATGTGTGTGTGGTGCCAAAGCAGACATGACAGTTTTTACACTACAATGTCCCTGGCACTACATTCACAGATTTCAAAACACTGGTTTTTTTGTTTTCCAATGGTTTCTAGAAAGTGTTTCACAAATTCTTTTGGAACAGCCTTGATCTGTCAGAAGCTGAACTTTCAGATTTGGACAAAACTGCGTAGAAAAGATTCCTCATGTCAGGGATAAAATTTCTGGTTAAAACCACAAAAAAGCAAGCCTCACTTCTGAGTGAGAAGGGAAGCCTGGGAATTCATTTAGTTCATGATTAGTCTAACTCTCACTGGACTTCTAACAGTCCAGGGGAGTCTCCTGACTGCTGGACTAGAGATTAAGGTCTGGTAGCATAAAAGCATTTAAGCATCGAGCTTCATGAGAATGAGACACCAGATTATCTTTGTGTATTGAGCTTTAGAGGCTTTCTCTGGATCAATGGGTAATAAATATACAAAGTGAAGCAGTTATACCAGGAAAAAATAATGGAAATTCACGCCAAGACCTATAGTTAGGGCTCATCCCCAGGAAATGGAGGGTGTAGGTAAATCCTCTGATCACCAAGTAAATTGGAGTGGGTTTGTTCTCTCTTTTTCCATGAAAACTTCAAAAGCTCTTGGGTTTGTGCCAATACACAGTTGAAAAAAATGTTGGAAGCTATGGGAAAACTGATTCCTGTTCAGTTCTAATTATAGGTCTGGCTGGTAGCACTCCATGTTACTCAGGTCGTCTGATATGTGCTATTATACAATACAGTTTTCAGCTGCTTATAACTTTGCCAGAACATTAACCACTTGGACTGAATTTTTTCATGACTTTGCCTGCCTCAGACTAATTTTTTTGGTCTGACAATCAAATAATTCAGGCCTTTCAGAATGTGAGTTGGGGAAAAAAATCACAAAAAAGTGTGCATTTTTTAATGTTAATAACTTCTGCTCATTGTTTTGTTTAAGTAGCATTAGCCTCCTTGTGCTCTGTACATGGAAAATTAGAACCAATAGAAGTTCATGTGCATCTTACACAGTGCTTGCTGACTCTGGAGAATCAACCCACATTTTCCCAAATGATGAACTCTTGGAAAAAAATAACAACAACAACAAAATCAGTTCACATTTCTCTGTAGTAGTATCTTTATTTTTAGCTCCTAGTATCTCCAGAGAATCTATGCTTTCAATCATGTTTGATCATTTCAACTTGTACTGAGGAGACAACCCTACAGACAACTGATTAGAAAGACATTGAAATATGTTGATGAAAGGTGCTTTCCCGGCCCTGTTTTCTTGCCCAGCAGGAAAGACAAAACTGGATTCCACCTTTCCCCCCACCTCGCATCCTCATGGCTCCTCCCAGATTGGGTGGTTGGATGCCAACCTTCAGAAAGTAGGAAAGCTATGTTGAGCTCATCAAAGGCAATCGGGCATAGTGGAAGAGAAAGTCTTCAGATGCATGATTTTGAATCATGAGAAGATAAAAAACGGAATAAGGTGGTGGGATATGAAAAAATGAGACTGCGGAGATTGTGATGAGTTGGTAGGAACCGTGACTGGAACTGACACAGAAAACAGACTGTATGATGAAGGATTTGGACACGGAGCTGAAAGCCAAGCAGATGGTAGGGAGAAATCAAAGATTAAAGGAAGGTGTGACAAAGCAGAGAGAAGGTTGTAGACCAGGAAAACAGTGAGTTGATCTTAAGACTGCAAAGAGTTTACTACAGGAGAAACCTGGGTTTTGCTGGGCAAGAAAACAAAGAGGGGAAGCAGTGATCTCGTTAGACAGGTACATTCTGCAATCTGTTATTAGTCCTGGGCCTGCTCTGGCCTGAGTTGGGTTTGGGGGGAGAGGTGATGCACACACAGTTTGTCTTTCAGTGGAGCTGAGGCAGAACCAGGGCAGGTTTGCGCTGTCGGTTTTGGTATGGGTGTCGCAATGTGTTGAAAACAGAGCTGCTAGGAGGTTCAGTCTGCAGTTCAATTCTCAGAATTCCCCAGTGTTTCAATTTAGAAAAAAGAAGAACACAGTTACTGATCAATGGTGAGAAGGCAAAAATTATTTTCCCTGGCATCACTGGAACTGAGAGCAGAAGTAGGGGAAAATTTAGCTCTGGAAGAAAATGCTCAGTTGCTTTAAGAAGTCCAGTCTGTGTGAAAACTCATCCTATTCACTACACATCTTTCAAAGTCTAAAAAAATGCAAAGAGCCCAGCAGAAAATACCTTCATTAATTACACCATGTTTGTCTGTGCCCAGAGCAGTCCTGACACTGAATGAAGAAACCTTGTGAGAGAAAAATAGCATTAGCTATGTAGTTAAAGACCTTCTCATGATGTGTACAAACATAACTGAGAGAAAGTTGGGAAAAAAGTCTGAATTTGGTCTTTAACCAGTTTTTGAACACAGTTTTCTTTAACTTGTTTGTGTTTAATACACATTAGTGGAGATAGATGTATCTGAGCTTTTAAAAATAAACTGTATAAATTCAAGCCACTGTACCAAAGTCCAAACCCTGACTCAGTTTTTGTTTTCTCCCTACTCAGTCAAATCTCCCTCTAACTTTAGTAGGATTAGGCTGGGTAAGGATTTAGCAAAACTCATCAACGACTTCATGATTTGGCTCAGAGCTCAGTGAAAAATGAACTCTTTAAAAGGACTGTCATGGAACTTACATAAATTTACCAAGTCAAAGTACGGAATATTCAGTGATTCATGGCAGTGTGGTTTTTATTAGAGCTTCTCTGAAACACAGCGGGCTTGCTTAGCAAGGGTTCACGCAAACATTTTCTTTGGTTTCAAGCTGCAAAGGTTCACACGCTCCAAGTTTCACTTTAAGCTTTGGGTTCGAGTCTTGGAAATGCCCTACTTGCACTCAATTTTTGTATGCAAACCATAGTAAAGTAAATCTGGCGTGAACATGAACCAAATTCAGGCTGGCTGAGGTCCACTCAAAGCTGTGGATGCAGTTTAGAGCCTTGGTGTGCTAAATGGCTTTTTGTTGTTCTTAACAGTACCACTGACATCATGTTGATATTCACCTTCCTTCTTCTAATGTGCCCCAGATTGCATGCCACCGTTGTGAAACTGCAGATTATGATAAAACGAATGTCAAAGTCATGAAGAAGGTAAAAGGATACCATTTACATTTGAAGGTTTGCACTAGTCATGGTTTAGCCCCAGTCAGCAAATAAGCACCACGCAGCTGCTCGCTCACTCCCCCCTCAGGAGGGATGGGGTAGAGAATCGGAAAAAACCCACCTCATGGGTTGAGATAAAAACAGTTTAATAGGACAGCAAGGGAAGAGGAAGCAACAATGATAACAATCATAATACTACTGATAAAGGAATATACAGGAACAAGTGATCCACAATGCAACAATTTCTCACCACCACCATCCCTGAGCAGCAATTCCCACTCCCCGCCAACTCCAGTTCACACACTGGGCATGACATTGTCTCATAAGGAATGTCCCTTTGGCCAGGCTGGGTCAGCTGTCCTGGCCGTGCCCCCTCCCAGCTTTTTGTGCACCTCCCCGCTAACAGAGCAAGAGAAGATGAAAAGTCCTTGACTTAGTATAAGCACTACAACTACTTAGCAACAACTAAAAACATCAGTGTGTTATCCGTATTATTCTCATACCAAATCCAAATCACAGAACCATACCAGCCATCAGGAAGAAAAACCAGCTCTATTCCAGACAAAACCAGGACAAGGTTTCAAAAGAAACATTTGAAGAGTTTCTTCAGTGTTATAATTCCATTTTACCCAGTCTTGTAGAAGGTATGGTGCTATTACATTGCGTTATACAAACCATCCCTTTGCCTACAACACTCTTGCTATGTTAGGAGTTCTCCATATGCATCTATGAAGTGATCTTATTGACCACCCTTCAGTTCCCAGAAAAGACACCTTTTTGTTATGTGCCTGTCAGGCACCTTGTATATTAAGACCATTGCTTACTAAGCTGCCCAGAACCATTTCATCACTCCCTTTTTTCTCCTTTACATGCATTTTTTATCATATCAGTTCCTCAGTTTCTAAGAGTTCACACTCTGTCTTTTTTTATTCTGTTACTATATAAGCAATCATTAAGGCTCTGCTTTTCCATTTTCTTTTCTGTGAATTAAAGTTTTCACCTCCCTGCTCCTACTGTTTTCCTAGTTTCCCAGATATGCTTTTCAACCTGATCTTGCTGAATGTTAGCATCCTGCTGTGCTTTCACCTCTCCACCTCTCCAGGAAAGCCAGGGAAAATTAGACTGACTTGGGGATGATTCTGATTTGATTGGAAAGAATTTTAAACAGTTATAAGCATAGGGAAGACATTCACTGACATTTGCTGGACGAAGGACAGTACCAATATGACTTGAAGAACGAGGGAAATGTAGCAAGTCCTTGCCAACAAAGATGAGCTAGGCTGGACAGCAATATAAGCTGACTGAACTTTTTAGCAGGAGACACTGATGTTAGCTCTGTATTTTAGACATCAGGCTGCTATTAACACTCAGTTTAAAAACAACTGAATATACTTTCACTGTGACCCTTAATTTTGAGCGTATAGACACCTACTTTAGAAAAATCCATCTCTTTTAGAGGAATTTCATGCTAAACTTACTTTAATGACAAGGTAGAAATTAGTACCTAGTAAATCTGAAGATAATTTCTTAGATCAACAGAAGTAGGAGGTACAGAAAGGGACCTAGGTGGTAAATGCTTTCGAGAAATACTAGTTGATTAGGATGAAATTCAGCCTGCCAACTTAGATGCCGACTTTCTCACAGTCAGGACAGGGCAGAGGGGAATGATACTTGCTCTGTTTCCTATCTATCTGCCCAGCCTGACTGTTCTGGCAGTGCTCAAACCACTGCTGACCGCCCTTCACTGATGCAACAGTCTGCAATTTCCACATGAGCTCCAACCTCTTTGTAGACACATTCCTTTTTATGAAACAGAGACTGGATTTTTCTCTTTCCTCAAAAGGAGCCAGAAAAGTACAGAGTCCCATGCCATCTTTCACTGCAGAAAATAACCAAGAGCTCGATTTCTTTGTCCCATGCATGGTCTGTGCCACCTGAGTTGTTTTGGCCATCCAACTGCCAGTAGAGACGGTTTCCTTCAGTCTCAAGTCGTAATAGCTAGCTCCATAGGGACGTGTTCAATATCCCTGAAGATATAAAATGACAGTAGACACTTGCACTTAATCCACTTCCACCCTGCAGTTATGGGTAGGGTGTATTCAAAGTAGCTGGTGCTTTGAATAGGCAAGAATGATTAAGTGGAATCACTTTCTACACTTGGGCGAGCAAGAATATTAACAGGTAGGATTTGAAGGCTGAAATGTGTTTTGTTAGTGGGGACAATGCTATTATGAGAAGGACTCAAAGATTAATGGGACTTATGGGACAGTGACACAAATAAATAATGTTTATGCAGTGCTGGTAAAATAAATATTTCAAAGCTAATAAAATGCTTATGCCAGGCTTTACTACAGGTAAGCAAAATAAGTGCTTAAAAGTAAGGCTTAATTGAGCAAAAGGACTGACTTAGATATGAACTCAACACAGCAAATTCTGGAGTCTCCATAAAATGGCTGTGAGTACGGGCACCTACAAATAGACTACACAAAACTGCAGTGAGTAAGAAACACTGGAGAGAGGGATTTGTGTAAAATACTGCCTCTTCCCTTAACAGCTTTTGTTGTAAGTGCTTTTCTAAAAGCCTGCCTAAGAATGCCTCGTTCTTTGAGTATGGTTAAGTATAGCTGATAGAAACCACCAGGGCAGCCCGCTTACCAAAGAACCCACTTGGGAGGAGAGAGACCTGGTCTGAAACTTTCAAATCTTTTCTCCTTACATGGGAATAAATGAGAGGCTGCATGAAGATATAGGACCCCTCTGTTCGTACTGTTACAGCTGAAAATGCCAGGCTCTGCAGAACAAAGAGATCTTGCAGGAACAACCCTGACTTTGAGTGTATCTCTGATAGCAGAGCTATGCACTCCAATTCCAAAGAATATGCTGTATCTTTAGGTCTAAGTAGAAAATAATTATAATAGAATATACCAAAATCAATACCCCCTCTCAGAGGAACAAGCACCCATCAGTATGCTACCAAGTCCAGTTTTCATTGTTTGTATTTTCTATTTGTCCCAGGAATCCTTTGGATTAATGTGTGGTGATACAACTTCTGTAAAGAAGGCAAAGGCAAAGGACACCTCAATATCTGCTATAGCTTGGTAGTTAGGACATTCACGGCATGAATATGTATGTTTGAACCCCAACAACCCAAGAAGAACATTTCATCCAGATTTCCTGCTTTCTCTAGGCATGAGCTAACCCCAAGGTAGGATACAAAACCTGGATCCATCAGTTTAATTTTTGGATGGCTGTGCTGTGCCTTGCATTCAGTGTTGTAATTTTGTTGTAGGTTTTTCCTTTTAGGGTTCTTGGCCTAATCTTTGAATTCCAAATGATTTTAAGTAGAAGCAAAATGCTGAGTTACTCATCAGTCAAGACACTGGTAACTCTGAGTATACCAGTAATAGAAATACATGTGCCTGAGTAACTACTGACTAAAAGAAAGATCTCTACAGACCTACACTATTACATGGACTTTTTTTACCAATCACACTCTTTGATTTAGGCTTCTAAATCCCATCTAAAATTCCCTCTAAATTCCTATATGCCTTTGTTCATCAAGACCAAGTTACAAGTCTCACTGTATCAATGAATTTCATAATCTCAGATGCCTTACGACATTGCTGTGAAGCTGAAAACAACTATATTCTCAATTTAACAAATGGGACATTAAGACACAGATAGTTTAACTAGCTTGAAAAAATCATGCAAAGAGCCTGTGGTAGTGCAGAAAATTGAGCCTTGGTTTCTCCTACCCCTCTTCCAAATAATCTCTCTTCTCTCCTAAGTATGGCAAAAAGAAATAATGTCTGATATAAGAAAAGTGTGTGAGAAGGGAGAATGGGTGGCAGGGAATGATTCGATTAAATGAATGGGCAGGATAGGTGATAACATGAATGCCTGAACATGGAGTGAAGGTGGGCTCTGTGTCGGTGTCCTCTGCCTTCAGAAGCATCTAGTTTAACACATAAATTGGCTCCAGGCTTGAACAAAACAAATGTTAGTGCCAGCTTTTGTTCGGTATAATGTATTCCATCTGCCTCATAAGAAAGTAAATAACTTTCTGGACCATCCCAGGTACACAATCATGTAATATACAGTACTAAATCATTCATTAAAAAAAAGCAATAAAATGTAGCTCAGAGCTCAAACTTTTACAGAAAGCCACCATATTGTTACACTACAGACCAGAGGGCTGCTGTCATAGCTTAGCAATACTGGTTGAAAAGGACCAATTCCGGGATTTGTCCCAACCACCTGAGGAATGTGTGTGGTCATTCTGGCTCCACAGATTGTCGGTAAAATAAACTCTTAATCCCCAGATTCAAATAGGCAGCATGAATGAACCGCTGCCAGGAGATACCCATCGAGCTCTATTGATTAGATATGACACCTAAGATGGCGATGATTTAAACTGGGGTGCACTGGGAAGATGCCTGAATCTGGAGTGAATCTGTTGCCTCCAATGACAGTGTTCCAGGGCTGCGTGCCACCAGTCTCTTTGGTCATTCCCATGCAACTCTCCGCACCTCTGGCATTCTCCCATTTACTAATAGATGAAGTGGAGCAAAGGCAAAGTGACATGAAGGAGAAAAGCCTTCCAGTTCCCAGTGGGTGCATTCATACCTAAGTTGAGCATGCAATTCTGGAGTGATATGGACTTTGTGTTCTTGTATGCACTGTAATGTTGTAACTGGCTCCACTTTTGACCAACCATCTCCTTGTCAAAAATATTGTTCAGAAACTGTAACAATAATCCACTTAGCTTACCTTTTTTTTCTCTGAGTTTGAACAGACTTAAGAGAACATGGCAAAAAAATGAAACCAATTTTTTTCGCCATTTCCTTCCAAGTATCTCTTCCCAGTTCCATCTGCAGATCAGTTATGAGAACAGCTAGTTCCTTTCACTTCTGAGCTAACAGGTATAACCACCTGCAGATGCTGTCCCAAGCCATTTGCTTCCATGACTTCTCTCCAAACTTAAAAGAAAAAAATCCCAGCTGTATGCAAGGGTCATGAGGGGGAAGACAAGAGCAAGTCTGTTCTCCATCAGAAAGACTGTCTAAAATGAAGATTCAAACGTTAGATGAGGACCTGATTTATTTATCCTTTATGCCTTCCTTCCCAAAAATGGGTGAAGTGGCCAGCTTGGTTGGTGCATAGTCAGAATCCCAGTCCTCCTGTTTGCACATTGCCATCTTTGCAGATGATGGGAGAAACATGCATTGTTTCAGACTAGTAAAATGAAGAGAATCATTAATCTCAGCTACCCTGTCTCATATAGGCTGGAATATTCTCCATTTGTACTGAAATGTTATTCAAATGTCTGAGACAAAAGTAGATTCTTCTTGTGTTACACTCTTGACAAACCAGAGCAGGTGAGAAATGTGTCTTTTTTTCTTCCACAAAAATATTAATGTGTCTGTGGAAAATAAAAAGAAAAAAGAAAAACTTTATTTTTTCCTGAAAATATCAAAAACCTGAAAAAAAAATCAACATAAAGCAAAAGACAGTTTTTCCTCCCCCCAAATTCTCAGTCATTTGACAAAAAAACCCCTATATATATACGCATATGCAATCATGGTTACACATATCCTTAAGGTTAAACCTTAATTTTCTTTTGCTTGAAAGTATTGAGAACACTCTGACTGACTCTTGGAGCTAAAAGTACTACTCTGAAAAAAAGGATTCATCTGAAATGGAGAAGAATAGTCGTATTTTGCTGTTAAGTAAGTAGAGGTGGATGCAGTTGCCATCTGGTTAATAGCATGGTAGCTCTTTCCTCACATAACTTGCAGCACATGTTATGTGACCACTTCACCCATTTGTGGGAAGGAAGGGGTAAAGGATAAATAGATCACGTCTTCATCGAGCATTTGAATCTTCGTTTTAGACAGTCTCTCTGATGGAGAACAGACTGGCTCGTGTCTTCCCTCTCATGACCCTTGCATAGAGTTGGGATTTTTTTTCCTTTAACACTGAGAAGTAATCTTGAAGTAGGTGGGTATCAACACCCTTGACCTCTCTCATAAATCTGTTCCATAAATTTATAACATAGGACATAATTACTCCTCTCATGTTTTGTTTACATGAAGATAAACTACACCACACCGCTAGTGCCAGATTTGCCACATTGAGGCTGACAACACAGCAGCAGTTTGGTGGGAAAGGTATTTTTTCATCCTGTGAAATTTTTTTGAGACTTCACCATTTTCCTGTTCCCATCATAAAATAGAGTCCTTTCAAATGTTTGCATAAAATCTACTCCCTGAAAGGCACCTTGCACTCACTCATAGAGCTAAGTAGACTTGTAGTTCAGATCTTTGTATTCCTGTTTTCCTACGTCTTACTGGCAGTCACAGTGCTATTGACTTTTCTAATGAGCGAAAGTATTTAATTTCTGTCTTTCTTACATCTAGCAGATATTCCTTCCTTGAGCAGATGGAACATTTTTGAGTGCTGTATTTCTATAAAATGTTTAAGCTCTAGCAAGTGAGTGCTTTCTAATAATAACAAAAATATCCTGCCAGTAAATTCCTAAGGTAACATCTCTAAAATATTTTTATCAGGGAAGAAGCCAAATTTAATTCTTAATAAGGTACTCTCCTAGCTCCATGTAGCCTGAATATTTCAGCAAGCAAGATAAGTAAGCAGAGAGGAAATGACACTGGAAGAAATACCATGTCTCGCCATAAAACACATCAGCTGAAACATCAGTTGCCTTACATCAAAACCTAATATTATGACATTACTGGAGCTAATAACTGCCATCCATGGTTTTTCCCATGTAGAACTTGTGAAATTTAATCAGCATTTGCACTATGTACTGCAGTGAAATAATCCATTTTTAAAAATGTGTGTCTGTTTCCACATTGTAGTTTGTGTTTTAAAGGTACCTGATTGCCCAGCTCTTCCTAAGGTGGTCGGAACTTTCTATAAGAATATAGAGGAGGCCTGAGAAAGGGGAACTGCACATTTTTGTGTCTAAATTCATCCTTGTAAGTGGGTGTAAAGTGATACCGTTATGATCGGGTTAAATTTAATTCTGTAATTTGCCAATCACCACATTTTTTATCTGCTTCTGTTGCTGGTCTATAGGGTATACACATTAAAGCCCTATTAATGCTGTAGGCACAGCGTTTGCAGAGAAGCATGTTATTTAATCTGGTGAGGTATATTTGATCACTTCTTTTGGCTCTAGTAGTGGTAGTCCCAAATTGGGATAGTCTGAGAGGTTTTGAAGAATTACATTTTTGTGGGGAAAAGTTTTGAAATAACATATGCCCAGGTCTTGTGCTTAAGTGTATACTAGGTATTTTTAAGCCCTGTGGCTGGATGAAATCAATGGGCAGAAATCTTCTAAACCACCGCAATGTTTCTGAAAGATTCTAATGTGCCCCTGCATTTCACTGGAGGATCACGAATGGGCGATCTATCTCCAGTTAACCACCTTCCACACGCATAGGTTGATAAGTTTCCTCCAGATGTAATGTAAGGCTCTTTCTCCAGGTTAGCAACCTTCTTATCAATGGGTCAGTGTTTCATCATTCCTTTCAAGATAAATACTGTCCATCTCTCTCTGACATTAATCATAGAATCGTAGATTCATTTAGGTTGGAAAAGACCGTTAAGTTAATTGAGTCCACCCATAAACCCAACACTGCCAAGTACACCACTAAATCATGTCCTTAAGCGCCACATCTACATATCTTTTAAATACCTCCAGGGATGGTGACTTAACCACTTTCCCAGGCAGCCTGTTCCAATGCTTGATAACCCTTTCAGTGAAGAAATTTTTCCTAATATCCAATCTAAACCTCCCATGGAGCAACTTGAGGCCATTTCCTCTTGTCCTATCACTAGTTAGTTGGGAGAAGAGACCAACACCCACCTCGCCACAACCTCCATTCAGGCAGCTGTACAGAGCGATGAGGTCTCCCCTCAACCTCCTCTTCAGACTAAACAACCCCAGGTCCCTCAGCCGCTCCTCATAAGACTTGTGCTCCAGAACCCCCTTCAGCTTTGTTGCCCATGTCTGGACACACTCCAGCACCTCAACATCC
>NW_010545420.1:0-393 GCF_000687285.1 Phaethon lepturus
GCTGCCGGGGCGAAAAGTGTCGCTCCGGGGAGGCCCCCTGCCGCGTTGCCCGAGTCCCACCTGCGACCGGGGCCCTCCGGGGCCAGTTTCACAGCCCCCCCAAGCCCCCCGCTTTCCCCGGGCGTGAAGGGGAACAACAGCGTTTAATTCCTTTCCTTCCTTTCAGCACTGGCCTTCGGGTGCTTCCGCCGGCTGCACACGGTGTACCAGACGGCGGAGCTGCCAGAAACCCATCAGATGCTGCGTCAGACGTGCCGGGACTTCGCGGAAAAGGAGCTGATGCCTCTGGCAGCTCAGCTGGATAAGGAGCACCGCTTCCCGGCCGAGCAGGTAGCGTGCTGTTCCCGCCAGGAGGTGGCCACCAGAGGGGCGGACTGGCTTTTCCGGAGCCCT
>NW_010545420.1:424-6888 GCF_000687285.1 Phaethon lepturus
TGTCCGGACCCCTACTCATCCCTCTGCTGCTGCGGCAGGACCACCCGGGCCTGAAGCAAAATGTACATTAAGGCCTGGCTTAGTAGAAAACTGAAGTTTAGACCAACTTGTGGGAGAGATCTTTGAGTCTGGAAGTTGCAATGCCCACAGGACATGTTGAGCTCTTTACTTGTGTTTCTCTGTATCTGGCTGTAGTACCATTGAATTTTCAGTTCTCTTACTGAATTTCCTGTGGGCTATAATACGACTGACTTACTTACAAAATTGATGAAATAATTTTATAGACTGCACATAACCATAAAAATGGCTTATAGTGAGGAAGCGTAGATGACCTGTGTGCATTTCAGATGGTGAAAAGAAGTGATCAGGAGATAGGAGATGCATGTTGGTCATCCTCTGGGGCTGTGAAGAAACTGAGATACCAATAGAACCTGTGACTTCTCTTGTGGAAGGCAGTACAGACACAGCAGTACATTATGTGCTGTGTTGAACAGACTAACTCACCTGTTTCATTGCAATGAAATACTAAGCTCCAGAAAATGTACACTGTTATGCTAGCCAAAAGGCTGCAAGCAAGCACAGTCAGAGGCATGTGAGTTTTGTCATACACCCCTCTTTCTATTGAGGAGTAAGGAAGATAGCCAGGAAAGTCATACTCACTCTAAGGAAGAAAATACTTTCCTCTTTGCTGTTATCTGAGAATTTTACATTTGATTTTCAGTCTTTTCACTTGAATGTGTAGGGGAAAATTCAAAATGTAAACAGTCTTTGTTAAGATAAAGCAACATATCTAGGACTATTTGCTGTCTTTTGTCATCCTCTGGATTTGATGTGAAGGACTAGTGTTTTGGGTGCCCGTGCTGGAGGGAAAATATTTGCTTAAAAATTCCTCCTGGGTCCTATTAAAGCAAGCAGAGGCTGGTAGTACACTTATTTCTGCAACACCAAAAGCTTGCTATCTTAAATATAAGAACAAAGGAAAGCTCGTTTTTTCTGTTGTATGTTGCCCAATGTTAACAAGAGACAGTCAGTGCTCTGAAGAGCTAACGGTTAAGAAGCCAGGGGTCCAGGTGAGGAACTAGGGGGGGGAATAATTTGGAATGTAACCAACAACTACATTCTCTGGGAAGCAAGACCTGGCTTTAATGGGAATGAAAAAAATCACCTTACAAACTGTTCTGTGGGTCATTCATTCTGTAAAATTCTTTCCTTGTGCAGCCCTAGGCTGAAGCTCAGCAGAGTCAAAGGTAAAGTTCTAATGATTTTTATCAGCTGGATTTCCTATTGAGAGCTTCCAACTGACAGGAGGCATGCGAGGGGAAAAGCTTTGGTGGGAGGCTGAGGAAATGCCGGTGGGATTGTCTCTCCCTGTTTTACTTGCGAAAGGATCCGACCTTCCTGGTACTGAAGAGAGCTCTTTAAATAAGCAAGAACCTTGTCTTAGGCAGCAGTGACTGCATACAGCTCTTGTTGAAGTCATCAGTTCATACAGTCAGATTCCCATTTCACCAGCAGTTATGTGTATCTTTTCCTCCATGTGTAGCCCTGCTGTGACCTGTCTTTACCCCCATGTGTCTGCGTGTATTTGCTGGGACGCTGGTGGTGCAGAGGATCTCACTTCTCGGTTCCCTACGTGCAGGTGAAGAAGATGGGTGGCTTAGGACTGCTGGCTATGGATGTGCCAGAGCAGTACAAAGGAGCAGGCCTCGACTACCTGGCCTATTCCATTGCTGTGGAGGAGATCAGCAGGGGCTGTGCGTCCACGGGTGTCATTGTTAGCGTCAATAATGTAAGTGTCTCAGGCTGTGTGTGAGGGGCAGGTGTGGAACCCAGTCTGGCGTCAAGGGGATTACTGGGAGAAATGGGATCTGTTCCTGTGTCGGGTTCTGGTGTGTTGGAGAGCACTTAGACATTAGTTAGTTACTGGATTGCTTGTACCTTCAAGAGGCACTAACTCAACTCTCAATTCTTAAAGTCTCTGTATTTAGGGCCAATACTCAAGTTTGGTTCTGAAGAACAGAAGCACAAGTGGATTGCTCCCTTCACCGGTGGGGATAAAATTGGATGTTTTGCCCTTAGTGAACCAGGTGATGTGACTGTTACTGTCCCCGTTGTAAAGAACATAGGGTAGCTTCTTTACTTAGGTTTAGGATGGACTTTAGGTCTGTAACAGTTTCTGGAAAGGTGGTTTATAGCAATTCTGTGTAAATGAAGTCTCAGTGCCCAAGGCATTAACTGCCGTCCCCGTGGTCCACGCTGAAAATTTTCATCCGCTCTGTGTGAACAGAGCTGTGGAGATGGACGTATCTTAGACACATGGGCCTTTCCCCTTCCTGTTTGGGCCCTCTGGGAGGGATGGTGCTGACACTGCTGCAGTTGCAAGAGGGGCTGTGAGCTGACAGCAGGGGTGTGGACGTGGGGTGGCTTTGCACCCCAGGCTGACACTGATTGTGAGTTTTGTTTGCTGGTGCCTTGCTCAGGAAATGGCAGTGATGCAGGTGCGGCATCCACAGTGGCACGCCTGGATGGTGACGAGTGGGTTCTGAATGGTACTAAGGCCTGGATCACCAATGCCTGGGATGCCTCGGCCACCGTGGTGTTTGCTACTACCGATAAATCCCTGAAACACAAGGTGCGTTCAGTGGGTCAGTTGGGAAAAAGGGACGGGAGTAAAGGAGTTGTGCAGGAGAAGCACTTTGAAAAGGCTCTGGGGACTGTCTAGAGCTTTGCAGGCATTGAGCAGAAGGGCTGATGTGTGCTGGCTTTGTTCTGTCTCGGCTCTCCCCTCCCTTCTCCTGGCTACCTAGACATGTGGCTTCTAGGAAAAATGTTTGGAGGAAGCCTGTTGACAGCTGGGTAAGCGTGAAGTTGGCACCATTTCTAAGAGTTTGGGTCTTGTTGCAGGGCATTAGCGCGTTCCTGGTTCCCATGCCAACTGCTGGGCTGTCACTGGGGAAGAAAGAAGACAAGCTGGGAATCCGCGCCTCTTCCACTGCTAACCTGATATTTGAGGATTGTCGGATACCCAAGGCCAACCTACTGGGGCAGCTGGGAATGGGCTTCAAAATTGCCATGGTAAGAGGCGGATCGGGGTGCAGCTGTGGTTGGGTAAAGCAGTAGTTCCCAAGCTTGCCATTTTCAAAACCGTTCTCAGACTTACGATCTCTTCGGTGAGAACCACTAGCATAAGTTGTTCTGTGTAACATGAAGCAGTTGACCTGTCTTACCAATGTGGGAGAACTCATTCATACAGCTTGATGAATCATTAATTTACCATAGATCCTTGACAGCGCTTTTTTTTGTAGAGTCAATGTAGCAGTTCTCAGGTAAAGGAGTGCTGATGCTGTGCTGTGTCAGCATGGGTGGTATATTTTAATTTTTCTCCTCTCCCAACCTTCTAGTCCTCCAGTTTGTACCCACAGATAAAGGGAAAATGTGGCATTTTCCCTAAATACTTTGGCAGAGGAAAGCTGTCCTGGAGGCATAGGCCAGCCTCTGGGTAACATCTAAAGGTGGAGAAATCTGAGTTATGGCACGTGTGTGACTTCCGAGGAGCCAGGCAGCTGTGGAACAGCGCGTTCCCTGCTGTGACGTACTCCCCCTTGGAAGTGTTCATTGCTCTCCTCTGTAGGGGCAAAACACCATTTGTTGGCCTGACTTTTTAAAAAAGGCTGAGCTCCCTGGAGACCAGCCCACTCCATTATGTCCACAACTGAAAGGCAGGGAAGCAGTTAAAAACCTAATGGGGAGGTGTCTGAGGTAAGTCAGGGTATTGACTCAATGCAGTAGTCATTTTGAAAAACTTGCTTCAGTGTGTGCACTAATGATGAGGGCAAAGAGGAAAACTGGCCAGATTTTTTTTTTTTTTTTTTCTTTTTTCAGTTAAAGTAAAATGAGCTGCACAGTGAGCCAGGGATCTAAGCTGAAGGGTTCTTTTCAGCGCCTTCCAGAGCAGATGCTCCTCATTGTGCTGTCTCCCTTGTTTTGCACCCCCTTTTTTTTTCCCCCAGCTAATAAGAAGCATTACCTCTCCTTTCTGCTTTTCTTCTTGTACCCCTGGTGTCTCTCTACAGTGCCCAGTACATTTTATAGCTCTCTATTCCAGCATAATCGGGAATATTCTGAATCAAGGAGGACTGATCAGGGGATATTAAGGTGACAGCAGCTTCCCAGCAAGAGCAGAAATGTGAGTGTACTATTTTTGATCAAGTACAACTTGACTTAACACATGTATCTTGTCTTTCTCAGCAAACCCTGGATGCAGGAAGGATTGGCATTGCCTCACAGGCTCTTGGAATAGCACAGGCAGCTCTGGACTGTGCTGTGGATTATGCTGAAAAGAGAATGGCCTTTGGGTCGCCCATCACAAAGCTACAGGCAGTGCAGGTACGAGTGAGGTGGACAGGGCAGCTCCAGACACGGCTGGTCCTGGTGGAAAGTTCATCTGGGCTCTTGGGCGTGGCTTCAGGCACACAGTGCACTGTCTGGGACAAAGTAGTCATTTCTGTTTTCACACCGGGTTAAAACTGGTTGCTGGGATGGAGGGGATACTTTTGTAGCATTACTGGCCTCCCTCCTCTTTGTCGTTGCAGTTCAAGCTAGCTGATATGGCTGTGGCCTTGGAGGGTGCACGCTTGCTGACGTGGAGAGCTGCTATGCTGAAAGACAATGGGAAGCCATTCACAAAGGTATTTCCAACCTTGCATTTGTCTAGCAGTGACAGTGCTGGGCACAAGCTCAAGGCAAGAAAACGGCACTATATACAGCATCAGTGCGTTCAGTGCTTGCCCAGCCAGCACTGTTGGTGTTTAACCCACCAGCAGATACTGAACTGTGCTATGCTCAGGCAGCCTGCTGAGCCGAGTCCTGGTTTTAGCCAAGGGGAGAAGAGCGGCCGCTGTCAGCTGGCATCAGTGACCAGGCCTGTCTCTGCTGGTGTCACAGCTGGTCTGTGAGCATTCAAGCTCCTCGTGCAAGCAAGGTGTTCCTTTTCATGATAGCTGCACCCTCAGTGATGTTTTCCTTCCCCAAAGGAAGCGGCGATGGCCAAGCTGGCTGCATCAGAAGCTGCAACAGCCATCGCTCATCAGGTAACTACTTCAGCTGACATTTCTGATGATACACAGCATGCTGAAAGGGAGTTTGTGTTTGTCACACAACAGGTGCTTGGGGGAGGTGGGGTGGAATTTAAGACATTTTATTTAATTAATTAATTAATTTAAAAAACAAACCAACCCATATGACCGAAACTGGTTAGCACAGCCACCTTCCTGGATTTTGGGGGGTGAGCAGGGATTTATACTGGCCTGTGGCAGCTGTATTACTAAAGTCTGCTTGTGCCTGCTGCTGTCCAGGGCAGTGTCCATCCAGTGCCAGCAGGATCAGCAATGTGGGAGGGAGTATGGGTGCACCAGTCAGGACAAGTAGTAAGTTTGCAACATAGTGAGCAAATGGAACAGGACTTCTGGTGTCTGCATTTAATTTTCCCCTGTCCGTAATAAACATGTCTTAGCTGAACACAGATCACTAACAAATACCTCTGAAGTGATTCATTCTTTGTGGGGGATATGGGTATTGCTCTTACCCAGCTCAAATCCTGTTTATTCCTCTGCAAACGAGCTGCAATCATGCCCATGTGTCATCCCCCCAGGTATGCTTGCAGTGGGCTTAGCTCCTTTTAAGGTGGCTGTGTTCTGTAGAAAACAAATTCCTTGACCCTGCTTCCTTTCTAACCTGCTACCTTTGTTTCAGGCCATCCAGATCTTGGGCGGGATGGGCTACGTGACGGAGATGCCAGCAGAACGCCATTACCGTGACGCTCGTATCACCGAGATCTACGAGGGGACCAGTGAGATCCAAAGACTGGTGATAGCAGGTCAATTGCTGAAGGCCTACCGTAGCTGAAGCAGCCAACTAGGCGCAAGACATTTCCCCAGCGCGCCTCGTAACAGTGCACACAGTGATTGAGTCTTGGCCCTCTTGAACGAGGCCGTTCAAGGATGGAAGGATGGAAGTTTTCCTCACCAATGAGTAACTGACCTCTAGTTAAAATGTGCCGATTCTTCTTTGGACACAGTATGGTGCATGGAAGGCTGTATCTAGGTCTGAGTGCAGGAGGGAGGAGGTACCCTGTCCTTGTAGGGGACTGTAGGTCTTTTCCTAAACTGCAGCGTGTTTTGGTTTGGTTGCAACAAAATGACTTTGCTGTTCAGTAACGTCAGCACTCTCCTTGTGTGCTGCCCAGCCACTGCCTGTTTTGCAAGGATTTGTCACTACATGGAACTCGATAACCAGTGCCAAAGTTAGAGGCGCTGAGCTGGTGCCAGACTGCGGGTTACATTGCTGCTTCTGATGGGACTTTAATGAATTTCAGGTGTGGGACGCAGCTATGTGTGAGCTCCTACCTGGATACAGGCTGAGCTGAGGTAATCGCTGCAGCAGTGCACTTTTCCCCACTTTCAGCA
>NW_010545420.1:6919-40628 GCF_000687285.1 Phaethon lepturus
CGGGAGGACACAGGTACTACCTATGCACAAAGGTCTCTTCGTACAGGCTGGCTGTGTAGATGTAAAAACAAAGGACAGAAAAGCTACAATGCCCGAGACTTGATTTTTTTAAAAAACACCAAAAAACTTCTGCTCCCAAAGCTGCTTTTACTATACCAACAGGAAAGAAAGTTCAGGAAGTGGCAGTAACAGCCTTTAATCTCTACGTGTTTTTAGGCAGCAACTAGGAAATGAACAGATGACACTGAAAACCTTACCAGGAAACTTTAGCAGTAGCACTTATCCTCAATCAGTTATCTTTGGCAAGAAATAACTTGTAGAGGATTCAACAGCCAAAAGAAATGGGGGAATTCTCGGGGAAAAGATAGCGAGAATTAAGACTACTGCCTGTATGGCCTGCCCCCTTGTCCAAACGATGCGTACACTAGAGGTAAAGGGTTCTTTTCCTGAGATGCCATTTATTTATAGATATGTGTGAAGAGAAAAACAGGAGGATTCTATTACACATAAGAGAGCAGAGAAGACAAATAAAACCTCATTTTAAAGGACCACCAGTCCCCACTTTCTTTTTTTTAATGCAGATGTGAACTCATGTAGAGTATCTTCTTACAGCCACAAGACACAGGAGCATAAACGACCAGGGCCTGCAAGCATCAGTTAGGCAACGCTTCGAGGCGCAGCGGGCGTTGGCTAGCGCAGACGTCCCAGCTGTACAAATACTGTTGCCTTTGCAGGGCGCTAGAGGGCAACCGCATGTTGGGGCAAAGTCTTCAAGTCTTGAATTTCTCCTTGCTGCTCTCACAAACCTAAGGATTAACAGAAGCAGAGCCAGGCAGTGATTTCAACAGGAGTATTTCTACGGACTCTGTGTGGTAAATTATGGAGTGCTGCTAGGGGTGCGATACGCATTTCTAGCTTGATTTCAGCCTGTATCACCGCTTTGATGATTGCTGAAGGCTCATTTCTGTGTTTGTGTAGGAGGAAGTGATATTATTTTACACTTACTTTTCCTTGCAGCCGCTCAGCTAGAACAGGAGCTGTAGGACTGCTTGCTGCAGGAAAAAGTGAGGACTTTGGGAATGCAGATACTGTTCAGTGCTCATCTTCACCGACCTCCTGTGCTGAGGTCCAGGTGAATCCCCAGTGACCCAGAGCAGTCAGTCACACTTACTTAGGCCATGCCTGCTGCACTGTTTCCCCTCTCTTCATCCAGCCGCTTTTCTTAGATCTGCTTTACTGTCAGCACGTTCAGGTTGCTTCTCTTCAACGTCACACTTCCATCATTTACCAACTCTGAGTGCAGCTTCTCTCCTCCAGAGCAGAGTGAAGTTGCCCCGGTTCACACACTGTGGCTGACCTATGGGGGAGAACAGAGATGAAACTTCAGATGACAGAGGGAACGCACCTGAAGACCCTACAAACTAGACGTACCAGATTCCCTGTGGACCTTCTACAGAGTTTAGGGGGGGCAGCATCAAGTAACTGACTGCTCCTGGGAGAGCCCTGCTGCTGTGCCTGTGACCAGAGCCCGCTTTTGTGAATGCGTGGATCACGCACTGTGTGCCTTGTTAACAAGCTTCTTGCTAGCTCTGAAATCAGTACAACAGCTTACCTGGCTCACAGCATACTGGATGCTAACTCGCTGAGTGCTGCGCCTCTGCCATCATCAAATTACAGAAAGGGTGGAGCTGCTAAGAAATGACTGGTGTAGGTATAGCACGCCAGTCAGGTTCCTGAGCCTAGGAACATCTTCAGATATTCTATTAGAGTTCTCTTTTGCTGTTACCTAAAAACATGCTTTAGGGGCGCAAAGTCTCCCAGACAAGCTTTTTCGCTGCCTGCCTTGCTGCCACAGGTCCGGAGAGGGATTGGTAAATCTGTCACACAGCACTGCTTTGAGGTGAACAGCATCGGTATGCACAAAGCCTGCCCCAGAGCTCCGAGAGCAAAGAGCTGGCTTTTCTCAGAGCAAGATACGAAGAGCTTACTCCTTGCTGCTGCTGGCTGAGAGAATTTTGGCTGTAATGCATGTGCGTCTGCTCCTCGGGGCTGTTACAGAACAGAACTGCTGAAAGTGCAGAACACAAACGAGTTTTGCAGCATTAAGTAAGGAGCTCTTACCAGGAGCCGCCCCCAGACAGCAGTAACCTGGCTAGGCGTGGGTAGGGCCAGGCTTTCCTTTGAGAAAGAGGTTTATTTACAGGTGAAGCCAGAAGTTTTTGTCAGTTTACAAACTCAGCCAATGTTGCAGAGTTGGAGCACTGAGATGGGCGAATCAGGTCATTATAAAGAAACGGGGAAGGAGAGAAGCCACAGCTACACTTTTCAAGGACGTATTTTTTGCCCCACAATGCTCCAAAGGTACATGAAATGGGTTACAAGGCAGACTACTAGGAATGGAGCGGGGGAGCCTGAACTAGAATCCTTTCTTGGGAAACAACAGTTACAGTAATGAGGAGTTGCTTCCCCCTGCGGTCTATAGGTATTTTACATCATATATAAAGCTCACAATCTCTTCATGTGAGCTCCCAACAGACTAAAGGAAGAGACAAGCTGTTCTGGGCTGTCATAATTAAATACACACAAGTGAGAAATCCTTAACTTTTCCTGGGGAGCCACATGCTCCTTGGCCCGTCCCCCAACATGAATGAGGAGCTGCCTGGAGCCTGCATCCCCTTTTGAAGCACCTACCTTCCTTGGAGCACAGCAGGACGGGGCTCACCTCGCAATTTCACACAGTCTCGGCCTTCCAAGTTTAAGCAGTGTATAAAACGTTTTACCAGACTTGGCTGAAATTACTGTAGCATTGCTTTCACATCAGAACAGTCTCCTCTGCTAGTCTTTTCTGACAGGGTTATCTATAAGAAAAACAGGACAAATTACTTTGATTTTAAACTAAATTCTTTTGCCTAAGTTGAGAGCCTTCATATACATAGACCTGGCAACAGCCACACATTCAGGTTGTGTTGGGGATCTTGGAAAGCATGAAAAATACCAAATTTGCAAGACATCCTGAAGTAAAAATGCAAAGTACCTGTAAGAATTAACAGCAAGAAGAAATGGAATAGAGGTAAGAAAACGTGACGGTGTTGTAACTTTAAGAATGCAGTTTACTACTGTTAGCTAAAAATTAATTTCAAATTCCACTCACTCACCACTTGTATAAAAAGAAATGTATACTTGGGAGCCTTCTCTCCAGTTGCCCCTCCAAGAAGGTCAGTACTGAGCTCGGGAAGCGACCCACCTGCATGTATTTCCTAATTGCGTCAATGACTTCTCCCCCTTCTCTCACAGAACGTACTGTACTTCCACGCTCAACACCAGAAACGTTCATCTCGGCAAAAACCTTCTTAATGTCACAGGACTGAAACCGCAGCGCTGGCCAGCCTGGTGTGCTCCCCAGCCTCTGCCGGCAGCACTGTACGGCCTCGCAGCCAGGCTGGGCACAGATTCGACAGGTTGTTCCCAACCGGCCCGTATAGAGTGACCAGCTTGCATTTCTAACATACTTTACCCATACTGGCTGGGCAGACAACCCCAGGTCATTTCTGAACCCATAATGTTTGCAAGATTAAGTGTGACCTTCGGGAAATTTCAAAATACGAACTAAAATTCCTAAGCTGACTAGTCTCAAAGCCGCAGCAGAAAACCAACTCCAGAACTGTTAACAGGTTTGTACATTACAATTCTGGTTCGTTCCCCAACACCTTTGCTATAAACATGCTCTAGTTTAGTCACTTTTTTGCTGGTATCCTTTTACTTTCCTACAAGAAGGCTTATGTTAGTTAAACAGTTATTAAAATATTTCTGACAACTTTTCAGAAGAAAGGGCTTGGTGATCTCACTGCAGGACTTTGTGTCAAGCAGTTTATTAAGGAAGTCAACAGAATGTTAGGAAGGCATGAACAACCATACCAGACGCTGCAGGACAGGAAATCAACGGACCCAAAGCAGCTTGTGCAGTTTGATCCTTGTGCTGAGAAGACACGTTGTCGGCCAGTCTGAAGAAACGGGGACAAAAGGTGCGTCTGTGCAGAGAGCGCCCAGCAGTTGAGTAGTGAGGTAGGAATCCGTTTCTAACCCACCGAATGTGGAGGTGGTTCTAGACGGGAGAGCTGCAGGACAAAGCTTTACAGCTTTAACTTACTCAAACTAGGAGAATGCTCTTCCCTCTGCAAATGTAATAGCTTTGCATTTAGAGCAGTGACACTTCAGTTAACCTCTGCAAAGCGCCGAAATCCTTTTCCCGCAGGTGGCGGCTGCGGTTCCGCACTGAAGGGGCAGCAAACACCCTTCAGTCCACTTTTCCTCACCTGGCAGCTGCGAGCTTCCAGCGGGGCAGCCAGCTCAGTGCAGCAGGCACTACCTGTGGATTCAGAAACAAAGTGTTGCAGTTACAGTTCAGTCTCTTACCTCAGTGCAAGTCAGAAGGTCGCACACTGGGCAGGAGGGCAGTAGAGCTTAAAAAGGAAGGCCAAGATTTTTCTGGAAAGCTGAATTAATTCTCATTAAGCATTTGTCAATTAGCACTTCTAGAACTTTTTCCAGAATCCTTTTTAAGTGTAGAAGATCATCCGTAGGCACGCTTTCCTGGCAGGGACTAAACAATGCCACTGCAAAACAGAGAAAGACCTTTTATTTTAATTCCAAAGGCCAGAGGGAACTGCTGAGACGCTGAAAGCACCTGAGATGTGCATTACTGTCAGATGGTGGAAGGGCTGGGAAGATAAAGCAAGTAGCAAAATGGATTTAAAGATGTTACTCCACTGCTTGGAACCTCGGCGTTAAAAAAAAAGACCACAAAAAAGTGTCTTCCTTCTTTCTGTGAACACCCTCCTCAATATTTTGTTCACCTTAAGTTTGAGGTGCGTAGCTGAAAACTGATGTCTCTCTTTTGTCCCAAGCTGACTGCAAATCTGGGACCTAACACCTGCTATGAACAGAAAAAGCAGATTTTTAATTAAACACTGTTTACTTCATTAAAACGTGACAGTTACCTGACAACGAGCATTCCAGGCACATGCTAGAGGAAAGATATGACCGGGGGTGGGGGTGGAATATTAAAAAATAAGTCACAGTATCCCCTCTGCCACACATGCCCATGCAGACTTGAAAAATCTTAGTCATCTGCCCCCCAAAGGGCTGTGCTGCTTCCTACTGTTTTTTCAGATGTTTTACCTGTCTTGGGAGATCTGCTACAAGCAGCTCAGAAGCCGTCAGCCTCTCTGCCTGCAAGCAGTGACAGACCTGCCTGAGAACAGAAGGCGGCATTAATTAATGACAGTGTACACACGTGGCTGGACAAAAGTTTCTACCACACTAAAAATAGCTCTTCTTGTAACATCTGACGGAGCAGAAGGGATCGGACGTTTCACTGAAGCTTCCTTACCTGTTGGAATGAAACCGTACCCCAAAGTAATGCTACTGTTCAGTCAGGTTCAGCCTTAAACATTCCTGTTTTCCTTCCAGTCAACTAACAGTCATCAACATCTATCCAACTAAGAAGAGCTGTGAGCTTTCAGGAGAGTTCCCAAAACCCAATTTGGCAGAGTATTTTAACGGACAAAAGTTCTAGTTACCTCAGGGAAGCCTTTCAGTGAATAAAAATAACAGAACTGGAACCGCTGGTTTAAAAAAATAAAATAAAATCCACATTTTAACAGGCTACAGGTACAAAGCAGTCAACACACAAACTCCAACCAGTCACAACAGTAAAGGACAGTTTTCTTTTTTCTTTTTTTTTTTTTTTCTTTAAGGGGCAGGGGCATGGAAAAAATACAGCACACTAATGAAACAAAATGCAAAAAATACAAAAAAATAGAAAATAGAAAAAATGTATTTACAAGTGATACATTACGATGATCAGAAAGCACAGAGACAATCGCTGCTATAATACATGCACTGGGTCAAGAAGGAACTACTAAAAACCTGCAAGGGAGCTGTGTTAAAAAAAAAAAGAAAATTTTTTAAAAAGAAAAGAAAAAATAAAAAAAGACACCCTTCCACCCCCTCCCCCCTCAAATGAACATGTTGGGTTTGAACTTTTTTCTTCCCTAGTTTGCTACATTGATCAAAATCAAATATCCCCTAAAGTCCATGAGTACAATCAGTACAAATACTACACTTGGTTTTAAACTGCAGGTTCAGTTGTAGGAGGGGGGAAAAAAAAAACCACAGCAGCTCATTGTAGATCCATATACAAGAAAGCCATAGTAAACTGCTCTACATGCTAAAAATTACAGCAAGCCCCTGTCTGCTACATAGCATGATCTTCGCAGGTTTTCCTTTTTATTTATTCATATATATATCTATATGTGTGTATATATATATGTATAAAAATCGTGCCCTTTTTCACTGCAACATGACATCTGGGTGGAAATGTAACTTGTTACAACAAATTTTTATATGTATACTGCAAGAAGTCACTCAATGTCTGTGGATTTAATAAGTAACCTCACACCACAGGAAATATTTAATAAATCAAAAAAACCCAATATTGTAACAGAAGACCTTCTGTCTCAGTTCTTTTCAAAACCGAAGTCCAGCAGGAAACTGGTCCCAATGTCCATGAGGGGTTCTCTGAAGAAGCTGCAGTTTGCTCAACTGTTTTTTTCTTTTAGTGTTCACAAGTTTTTGAACGACTTCAAGCCGTTTTCAGTTTCAAGTTTGTCTCTTCCTCTCTCACAAAGGTAACAGTCTGGTACTAATCCACCTGAGTGAGGAAAAGAGGAAAGTGGCTGCAGTTGCACAAAGGGTCCCCAATTCCACATCTGCAGGGAGATAACGGAGTCACATGGAGCTCCAGGATCTTAGCTTTTTTTTTTTTTCCTTTTCCTCCTTTTCATACAAAGTCCTCTCATACAAGTCCCGTAACTGGTACCTTCCCAAGTACCAGCAGTCCAGCTTTAGGAGACGACAAAGCCACAAGTTAAAGTGAAAAGGACCAAGGCAGAAGTTCAGGTCACTTTATCTGTTCCATCATACTTCCAGGAAACGGGAGCTGCTGGACTTGGAGTGGAAAGGCTCAGACCACATGCGACGTAGATCGCCCTAGGCAGGAAAACAGCAGAAGGACCATGCCCTCAGAAACTTTGAAGTCCATTTAGAATTCAGATTTTAAAATGCATATACAATTGCAAGCATGTCTTAAAGCAAATCTATTCTTCACCTGTTTTGCAAATGACAATGAAGACAGTAAAGAAAAAAAAAAATCCTTTCCTTGTCAGGCCAGAATGTCTGATTTTGGCAGCAGTTCTACCTAAAATGGGGTTCTGATGGGAAAGAAATATTATGCAGGTGGACAATTCTGCCCTTTCTTACACCCCACTCTGCAGAGCACTAGATGAGTCTTTCAACAACAGCCCTGTAACAGGAAAAGCTACATTTTAAAATTGCAGTTCAGAACAGGTGACTGGAAAGATGTTAAACAAGGATCTGCCGCTCCAATCTCTGTCTGACCTTTCTGCATGCATTCTTTCATCACAAGCTGGGCAAGGACAAATTCTCTTATTTAATTAAAACAGCATTTAATAGTTCAGAATTTGGTTAATTTATAGTTACTGGTACTTTACATACATAAATTATCTTCTATTTCAGGAACTCATCTCTCGGCTACTCAGTCCTCCAGAATGAAGATTCACCCCAGCAGCGGCGGTACCTTAGCTCTGGGCCAGGGCTGGTAAGGAGGAGTAAGGACACGCGTCGTCCTCACAAGAGCTGCTGCCCAGTACAAGAACACTGAACCCGCTTCCCGCTGACCCCCAGAGCCTCCTGCTGTGAATATATAATCCTGTCTTACCTTTAAATAGGCCATGGTGAGGAGCGGCAATAAAGTAAATGGTACCAAATAGAGCAGGGCAGGCTGGGCTGCCCGGTGAATACGAGAAGCTACTGTTGCAGTTAATAGACCTGTAAAAGAAAAAAGTGACTATAAATGTCTTTAGTTTGCATAGGGATGTTCTGACCATTTCATCCACGTCTCCCTTCCCCACCATTTTAAGAGACAGGCTGTGGAAAAGTTAACTTATCTGTGTTTGGCTTTCCCTAAAAAGATTTAAAACAAACAAAACAGTGAAAAATTTTTCTATGTTAATACTAGGCTGTGTTGAGCCACTTGCTCCAGTTTTGAATCTCAAAGACTAAGCTAAGAAAAACTCAAACAAAAGACAACAAAAGGCAAAGGGGAGGAAGTTGAATGCAGCACACTGAAGTGCTCCTCCAGTGCCGGCACCTCTTGAGAGTGTCAGTCTGAGGCCCCCCGAGCCTGCGACACGGGGGGCTGAGGGGAATGATTGTACACACCAGGAATGACTTTCCTGGATACTCGCCCAAAGGGAACATAGGGGGAAAACGAGGAGGAAGACTCTTGGTAAGAAATTATCTTTCCTCTTCATTATCAGAAGGAGTGCAGGAGGTCAGGATATGCATACACACGTCCTGACCTTAGGGGAAAATCTATTTTATGTTAGGGAGGAGAGGGATGGCTACACCAAATTATAAACAGCATTCCAGTTGTGACTATTTACGATTTTCTGTATGTACCAAAATGCCACAGGATCATAAGCATTAACAGTAGAATACAAAAAGACAGGAATTATCTAGACAAACTACCTCGATGTACTCTTGCACAACACCATTCATCTAGAAACTCCCATATTTTTCCCATAACCCAGGTATGAGCTATGATACATTCTATGCTAGCAAAGCAAAGTATAAAAAAGTTGCTAATAAAAATACAGTGATAATCCTTTCCGTCCTCTAAATAAAATACAACCAAAAAACCAAATCCTAAAAAGAAAACCATAAAAGGGTTTTCTCCCTACACCATGCCAATGAAACACAAAGAGAGGAGGATTTAAAAAAGAACCAAGCATTCTCTCAAAGCCTCTTTACACTTGCTTTCAGCATCTTTTAAACCTACTACAGTAATCCCGCTTCTGCTCACTGAGCAGCTATCCATATTAAACTAATGACTCACCTACAAAATATCCAATAAGTGTGCAGTGAAAGTAAGAGACCTTCTGCATACGTCCAGAGATGTTCCCTGGTCCTGGGGCACCGCAGGAATCGCTGCTGGCTTGCTTTTTGTAGTTATCGTAACGCAGGACAAAGCAGAGCAGAAGACCCGGCATCACAATATCTCCGATCCCCAGCATGGAGAAGTGGCTGCCTGTGGAACTAGAGAGCAACTGAAATTGGCTGTATGCCCAAGAGACAAGGTGGCAAGCTCCTGACTCCTCCACTTTGGTTTTCAGCTTCATTTTGCACATCCCTTCTTTCTGCCGGCAAACTTCTATGAGTAGGAGCTAAATGCTGGCCCCTAAGATTTTTTCCTCAGTGGTTTCACCACCACCTCAGCTCAGTTTTAAACATACCCATTTTGACAGCAATGACATGTTGCTCCAAACCAGTTTACTTCTAGTAGCATTTAAGCTGCTTTTGCTCTTAACTCACTCAGTGAAACAGATCCATCAACTCAGTATTTCAATCTTGTCTCTTCTAAGCATTGATGGGAGGTACCAGCTGACAATTTAATCAAACGGTTTGATTAACATTGCCAGACGCTGCACCTTCAGTCCCGCGTACATAGATCACCTTTATACAAGGCAGTACATCAATTCAGACTTATCGGATCCTTGGCCTCATTCAGACAAAACACGTAGAAAACTATAGTCTGACGAGATTCCCAGAAAAGAGCCAACTGCTAAGTAGATTAAGAACTAAAATTGCCCATGATCTTAAGTCCAAGATCTTTTCCATGAAAATGAAGCCAAATTATCAAAAAGTTGACAAAATGAACAATTTTGGTTTTATCATTGCAGACAATCAACTTCTAATCTCTGTAATTTCAGCATCCCAACATCTAAAGAAACAACAATAGAGTAAAACTGCCAACATAACCTGCCGCATAACTGCTGACATTTTGGAGCTTGCTGCCCCATCAGGCCTGTGTGTATCTGCTTCAAAACCCGAGATGTCAGGGAACCCCCACAGTAGACACATGTGAAATAATCTCCCTCTAGCACAGCACTGACCTGGTAAGCCGTCCTTGCTTAGATCAGCTTCTAACTCCCTTCCCAATCACTTGCAATTATGCAGTAATCAAGACTGTTCTGATGTTATAATAAACCTCACGTCTTCTGCTTTTAAGTATTAAGTCATAAATCCTACAATAGCAATCATTAAACTGTAGAACTCAGACATAGGTCGAAAAGCGTATCCTGTTCCGAACAGGCCACCTTTCAATCTAATTAGGACCATTTCTGCAGGCTGGGAGACAGCAAATGCAAAGTGTCCAATCCTCACCACTCACAATACACGTTTTTATCTTGAAGAGGGAGTAACTAAACAGGGAACTAAGTTGCTATTTTCCAATAGAATTAGTGCTACTAGAAAGTACAGGGCAGGAAAACTCTGATATAACACAGTAAGAGAACTGCTGATTTTACCTTGGAAATACAAGTTTACCAGGCAGCGACAGACGGGGAACATCTCTACCCACATTTGGTCCCAGGTGAAGTTTCCGGGATAAAACGTCAAGGGGATTATCAGCTGGTTGTGTGGCCACTTTCACCATAACATTGCTGTTAAAGATGTAGGCAGAAAAAAAGACCTACGGAGCAAGGCAGTCATCAGAAATTACAAACCACAGTTAATAGAGCAACTCAAAGCTGAATGCATTTTTGCTTATTCAAGAAAAGAAAGCATATTGTCCACATTTTCAATATATGTACATCGTATTATGATGACAAAAGGCAAAATGTATTTCAAAAATTCACATAGTATTTTGTTGGGGTTTGTTGGGGTTTTTTTACACTATTAATCCTCAAGAATAACTGGAATATACTTTCTGATATCAAGAAATTGATAAATATCTTGAGATCCTTTGGCAAAGGATCAGTCCGGACTACAAGGAGGCAGTCCAGCCCTACAAAGGCAGGTAACAGGATACTGAAAATACAAGAAAGCTTGAAGCAGAGAAGAGGCAGCACGGTGCTCACTCATAAACGGGATGATGCAACACTTGTTTCAAACAAGCTCTTACACTACAGCTCATCACACTGGGAAACTGACTGCCAGAGCTGTCAGCAAGCGCTTCCCTGAATCGGCGCTCGGTGTTACGCAAAGGTAAAGCAAAATCCTTTCAGTATTACAAAATATATTCTGTCAGGTTTCTTGTAAAAGTGCGGTAAGATTTTATGCCAAACTTGCTGGCTGTAAATCAGTCTGCATTCCTGTTTTGCGGATTTTGCTGCTAATCAGAAGTTGGCATGTGTGTACTGTGCAAGTGTGGATAAGGCTTTGTGTTTACTTGGAAATGCTTGTTCTGATCTTCAGCGTGGATAAGGCTTTCAAAATTTGAGGTCCAATTTTTCTTTTTTAAATAATACACCAAAGTGGAAATATTCTAATCACGTTTCTGCTTTTGTCAGCTAATTAGCAAGGAAATCATTCTGTATCCTGCTGCAGATTTTAATGTTTCAGAATGGAGCAGTGAAGCTGATGATCTGGCTTTGCCAGATTTCATCAACTTCATACTAATACATTTCATGTCAAAGTGGCCCAAGGCCAGTTACAAATCCAAAGCATAAAAACAGTTTTAGCGAAACCAAACCAAACACTTACCCAAAAGACATCATAAATTAGTAACCCAGAGAGTAGCAAGCAGGAAACCTTCAGGCTCGGCAGCCGAACAAAGGCTATCATTGCAACACACAGGCCCATAGCCAGAGCTACAAAATGCAAGCACATAATTAGTTCATTAAAAATAGCAAAACAAATTAAAAAAAACAACCCCAAGCCAATACCTCCCCCCAAAAACACCCCGAAGAGGTCTTTGTTTGCACCTGTGCAGCACTGCATGCACTAGATGACAGTCTGCAATTTCCAGATAGTGAAATTCTTCTTACCAGAGTTAAGAAAAGTCAACGTACATTCAGCAGCGAGCTGGGAACATGCTCCCATGGAAGCAGAAATCCTTCGGGCACAACTGCCTATTCCACTCAACTTCCACTACCCACCACAAAGAAATGTTTTCATGTCTTGTGCCCTAGAGACTCTCCCCTGTAAAACACTGACTACCCAGTTAAAAACAGAAGCAACAAAACAACTTTGAACTCTCTGTGCCCCAAACATAAACCTCTACTTTTATACTATTAGGAAGTTTTCTAGTAAACGCATAAAATAAACCCCTTGACACTTAATTCAGAAACAGCATGGTTACGTGACATGTTAGATGATGGTATGACAAAAACCCACTCAAATAACCTTCTGCTTGGGCAAGATTGTGCAAGACTGCCCGAACACTACCTATGAAATATTATTATTTAGATATGCAGGGATTTCCCAATAACAAAAATCTATGCGAAAGCCTACCTTCCCATGTTTTTTCCAGAAGTTTTTTCCTAACCCCTCTCCCAAGGGTGAGTTTTCAGCCAAATCAAGAAGCTGAACAACATGCTGCAGCTCAGATCTTAGTTTTCCATGCAGACAAAATTCCCCTTGGAACAGAACACGTTACACACACACACACACAAACACACACACACACACAAAAAATTTCCCAGTCTTCAGTTTTCTGTGATTTCCTGCTTTTTTTAAGACTAGCCTTAGCTACAAAAGATACTCAGCTGACAATCAAATGTATTTCAACTGGTTACAAGCAAATCCCTAAAGAGATACTTAAAATAAAAAAAAAAACCCAAACCCTTCAAAAGTAACTTAACTTTCATCTATGATATCAGTATATTTACGAGGAATAATGGACCAGATTACACTTAAGTATGCAGACATTTGTAAACAAAATGTATTAGTGTCTAACATGACACAGAATTTGTAAAAAGTTAAAATCCTCTTTTGACCAACTGAAACCGCAGGGAAAATGGATTCATTACGGGTATGCCCACCAGCACGACAACTTGACTAGGCCAAAATTTGCAAGTTAACACTCTATGCTATCATTATGCAACTGTAGAACCGCCTTACGCTTGCATTTCACCTGCAAGATGAGGAATTCTTCCATCAAAACACTAAGGAAACATTTCCATACGGATTCAGGGGAGAAAAGTGCCAGCGATCGCCTGCCAGCGTGGCTGCTTGCAGTGCCCAGGGGCTGCATCCCAGCAGTGACTTCCCCAAACCCACCTTACCTTTTGCGAACTGACGAGCGTCGCACAACACTACGTCACAGCTGCCAGTTTTAATGAAGTAGTGGGATTACTCAGATAAAAATGTACCCTAAATCATGCTGCATAACTGTAGCTATACAATGTAAGCAAATTACAGAGGTTTAAAGAATTTCTCACTGCTTTGCTGTGTCAAGAAGAACTGCACTCAGTAATTCAATATAGCCTTCAGTTACAGACTTCCTCTGGCAGAAGAGCAAATACAAGGGAACAGTCTGTCTTAAATCAAAGAGGTTTCTCTAAAGCCAATGTAAATAATAGCTCAAGCAAGCCTATATTTAGGAGAGGATTTCCAGGTTATAATTAACTGGAAGTAGAAATATTCTAACCAGCATGAAGTTCTATTGTTCTATCACTGAAACGAACCCAGGCACACGTGCAAGACACTTTCATCAAACTAAGCAAATACCAGGTAGAAAAGGAGATGGAAAAAAGTCCCGCAGATGACAGTGAAATACACATGCTAATAATTACGCAGTTTTGCAACTGCTTTAAGAAATATTGGTAAATTTAAAAAACAGAAGAGAAGCAAGAATGCCCGAGAGCAAGCACGAGTAATACAGGCGGAAGCGCAGACAAACCACCGACAGCTTCTCTAAACGGAGGCCAGCTTCCTTTTCCAATGAAAAGGTCCAGAAATCATAGGAGAAACAGAGTCATCCATACCCAAGCTCGTGGATGGTGTTGACGAGCTATATAAGGCAGATCTCCACTGAAATATCCTCCAAATCAGAGAGAAAGACAGACAGACAGGCACACAAAGGAGGAAAAAAGGCAAAATAGCGATACACACAAATGGTAGCTCTGGGTTTTAAGTGCTGGGCAGCGGGTTCACAGAGCTGAGTAAGAAAGAACTAACTGAAAGGGTTAACCTTCAATTAACAGAAGTAATTAACTTTGCAGTCCCTGCAAGCACACTCCTTATGGAATAAGGATATTCTGAGGATTAAGAATATTCTTGCATATGTGATTAGACTCTCTGGGTAGAGCCTATTTTTCAGCTTTACTGCACTACTGCATCCAGAACAGATGAAACCACCGAGGTGCTGGTGGGGTGGTGTCTGGTTTATAAAGATTATGCGAGCTGGCAAGGCGTAAACTTCCCCTGCAGTCACCAGCTGACCTTTGAAAGAAACAGGTACTGAAGTTCTATTCTAATCATGTTCCTATAAAAGTCTCAAAAGTGTATTTTGAAGAGTGGGAATAAGAACAGACGTCATGAAGTAGCCTGTGCCTAACTGCCGCAGCAGTTAAGGTCTGCAGCGGTTCCCGGGGTATCCGTGACCATTCAGCTATCGACAGACACTGCATACACCTACAGCGTTCCCATTTTACATCTCCAGCTATGTCCGCTATTTAGGAAAGCTTTTAACCGGGCTTTACCAGGACGTAGTGTCCATCCTTGATGATTCTGTCATCAAACAAGCTGCTCCGAGAAATAAGCATTTCAAGACCTATAAATGTACATTATCACGTGCCAGAACAACACTCTGGAGACAGTATCTGCTCGTTCTACCCTGTAAAATGTCCCTGGCTTTAAAAACAGCTCAATCAACTACTGGGCAGATGGGGGAATTGTAGTATTTGAGCAATGAAGACTGTTCTGGCAAGAGCTGCCATACTTCGATTTTGTAAGGACTGAAAATTACCATGAAGTATTTCCCCTCCTTTTTACCCAGCTCTGAAGTAGAAATAGGCCGTCACAAAGAGAGACTCAACCGCACAACAAACCAACCACACACACAAAAATGGAGGTGTACTGTTAAGAACAAACGCCCGCTCCACTTCTCCCTCCAGCTGCTGGCCCAGGCGATGTGAAGCACGTTCACAACATCTGTTTCATTTTCTGCCGACAGCGAAACAGAAGATCATTCCCGTGCGAGCGGGGAGGAGGAGTCTGATCACAGCACACCCAGCGGCTGGCAGGCGCTGGCTTAAAGATGAGCAAGTGCTCCACTTGCATATATTACCAAGCCGCACTTACTGCCCACATTTCCCTCTGAACAAGATTAACTGGGGTCTCAAGTATCCAGTTACAGAGAAGCAAAGGGTAAAGGCAGAGATGATGGGATCCCGCTTACAGCGGTATAGTATGAGGAGTAAAACTGCAGAGTCGGTTTCCCTGGCGAAGGCCAATAAATGCTGCTCCCTGTTCAATGTCACTGACAAACACTGACTTAACTGGATTTGAACAAATGACAGGAGGCGTACCTGTAGAGTACAAGCTCTCTTAATATAAGCTACGTAAAATACCCCAAAGCTAGACAGTCATTCACAAAAAAATCAACACACTTCAGCAAATCATAAACAATCACCAAGAGAAATAAAACCCAGAAACCACTCTGCACCAGTAGTTCAGTACTCTGCAGATTAATTACCTCAAAGACCACTATTTCAGACTGAAGTGCTCACAAAAATAGCTATTTTTAAGTAAATGCTTCTGTCAATATCTCAGCATAGGCAAGTCTTTTCAGATTTTGTCAAAATCCACACCTGACACTCCATTTAGCTTTGTAGCTACTGCAAATCAAAAATCACCCTTGATTTCATGGTGGGCTACTCTGCTTAACACAAAACAAACTTCCTCTGCATTTCTTCATTTAGAATCTGAGTATTTTAAAAGGTTATTCCATCACATACAACAGGTGGAACTTTTAAATGCAGCAAAAAGCATTAATATAATGCCTGCATACAAAACTGCCTATATACAAAAGAAATAATCAAGGTGCCATGACAGGTTTTGGTGCTACGGACCTTCTGCTGCTGCTATCTCATCTAGGATGAGCTGGAAAGCTGATGGGATGTATGTTTTCTATGGCAACAAGCAATTTCAAGGGCAGGTAATGTTGTCCCAGCTATTTTTCCTCCAGCAATCACACCCTCAAGGTGCCATTTCACAAGATGTCCTAAGCCAATTTAGCTGCCTGACGCTACTGAGAAGCAGAGGTCCTGCTCCTGGCTACCCCTTCATCCCTTTGCTATCATATCCACTCCATCCTCTCAGATCCCATCACACTGCTGCTTACCTTTTGCCAAATATAGCACATACCTGACTGCACAATAATCCAATTCATCTCACTGCAGCAGCAGAAAAACAGCCTGGCAAAAAAAGAGTACGCTGCCATTCTACTGAGCTGAATCAGTTTACCATGTGATTAAATGACTGCCAGAGCTAGCACAAGAGATTTGGAAGGCAGGAGGGGAGGAGGAAAACTCCTTTTCGGAACAGTAAGCAGTGAATTCAGTTCAACCAGCATGAAAAAAAAATAATAAATCACACCTTCAAGCCAACTGGATGCCTGCCACAGCTTCACCCCTCTCACCATCCTAACTGGCAAGCATCAAAGAGATCAAAGACAACCAGCTACTGTGAACTGTCTCACAACAAACTATTTGATCATCTGAACCGAAACACAACAAGATGCACGGCAAAAATTAACCAGATTGTTAAGATCAAGTGATGATTCATAAACAACCACTGTCCCCACACACCTTTAACTAAATCTGGCAATTTACCCTACACCACACAGGTGCAGAATCTTTCACGAGTGTTCTGGCACTTCCTTGGAAGCTTTTACAAACCAGAAAAACAGGCGTCCCAAACATTACCCTGGCATGTTCCTGACAGCGGTTGTTTCAGGGAGTCTACCACACAACATTACAACTCAGCAAGCCATTAGGATTAGCGAATTTCACCAGTCATCACCAGGTGACTGGCTGCGTCAGGACAAGCACAAACTGGTAGTAAAATCCCTTAATTCACATACTCACCATCCATAAGGAGCCAGTGGCCAGTTAGGACCCAGATAAGGACGAGCATCACAGACAGAGAAAACGAGAGCAACTCAGCAGCAGTGAAACGCCCACAGCAGCCAAAGGAAATCCTAGGAACAACATATACACGTTAGCTAGAAGACTTGATGTTTCCATTTAAAGAACAGGGAATGGCTGCTATTGGAACAAGGCTCAACCGCTGATGAAAGATGCCAAGAACAACTGAAGGGAAGTTCCTTTGCCATAAATAGGTACCAAAACAGCAACAAAATAAAAGCTTTCCTCACATTCAAATAACGTGTGTAAAGCCTGAGCTGGAGAGATGGAAAAAACCCTGTAAATCCTGGCACCTCTCTTGAAATTGTTACCATGAATGCTATTTCCTGGTATCATCTATGATAGTGCTTTTTGCAACATGAACTCCAGTCACAAGGTAAAAAAAAAAAAAAAAGAATCCGTTTCAAGACATGACATTAACAACTGTAATTTTCACAGATGTAACTACAGTCTCTGAAAGGGCCAGCATTAAAATCCATAGTCCAGTCTTAACAAACATTAAAATTCAACACCTAATCCCAAACTCTGAAATCTCAGCCAAAATAAGCCCAGCTTCTTAAAAGCCACTGTTGGGAAATCTAGCCCTCTGCGATGGTACCGCATTTCCCAGGCAGGCAAGCCTGCGTGACTTGCAGAAATCGTGCCTCCCAGTTTCAAAGTGGAAACATGGCGTTGGCACAAAAAATATGCACAAACATCAGCCCTGAAGCCCTGAGGTCAATGCTCGTAACCAAAGACTCTGTTAAAGAATTCTCATTAAAAGAAATAAATACAACATACAAGAAGAGGAGCAAAAGATTGCTCAAGTCCTTACTTGTTTTGAGGTGAACAAGGCCGTGTTAAGTACTGGCACATTGGGAGCAGAAGGAAAGCGAAAGCTATTGTTGCAAGGACTAGAAAAAGAAGAAAAGGTAATATTAGTACATTCAGACCTAATTTCTACAGCACACAAACAAGCTTCTCCAATTTGAAAAAGCTCTTGCAACAATGTTCTATTACCATATGCTGCAGTATTATTAAAGCAAGAGCAGCTAAAGGCTCCAAGGTTTTCTGCAGAACTCCTATTGTTAGTATGCTTTCAAACTTCAATCAAAATAAAAGCTCTCAAAGGAATGCTACACCCCATCCCCAAAACTTAAAAAAAAAAGTCTTAAAGCTATTCATGATCATGTCAGCAAGAAAAACAGTTTTCAAATATACTGAGTCAAAAAAAAAAAGAAAGAACTTACTACAAACTGGTTGTGAGATTCTTTTAAAATTCTTCAACATATGACACAGACTAAGTCAGCACAATAAAGTTTTTTTTCCCCCACTTTTAAACTCAGATAGTCAGTTTTTTCCCCCATTTCACTCGAAACTCTTTACTCATTACTGAAACACAGTACAACTTAAAATAAGTTACATCCAGTGGCTGGCAACTTAAATTTGTTAAACTATGAAGTGCTTTAAGTTTTTGAAAACAGGATGATAGAGAGACATAAATATCCAAATAGACTATTTCCATAAACATTCTCTTTTTTAAGGAGCATACTTATCCCACCCACGCATTTGTAAAAATGTTCAGTAACTGCTGGTATTTATAATAATTTGTCCTTCCAGTTTGGGTTTTTTTACATTAATAGCACTGAATTTGTACGAAGGCCTGTTTGAAAGGCTGAAGGGTGAGGGCGTGGAGACACAGACATGTCAGCAGCAACCAAAACTGCTGTAGCAAGAACAGACTGAAATGAAAATGGAACAGTCGCTCGGCATTTTCTGCATGCTGCAAATCAAATCTTTGTGTTGTTTTCTAGTCACTCCCTAAAAAGTTGGGGTGGTTGTTGTTGGGTTTTAAAAGGGATTTTTCTTTTTCTCTTCTCAAATGAAGAAGGTGGAAAGGAATCAAACAAACATTCTCTTTAGTGCACAGCTTAAGCCAACTGAAGAAAAGAAGTTGGTTTGGTCAAACCACATCTTTCCACCCCTCAATTCTGACCCTTCTGGCACGAGGAAGATTTTTTTTTTTTAAAAAAAGATAAATTCCTTTTAAAAAAAGTTAAAAAGTGTCCGTATGCAAACAGCACCATGGAAACCCACAGTTCTACCAATATTTCAGAGAGAAGGAAAGAAAAACAGAATGGGTAGGGAGGGAATGAAGAGTGTGGCAATTGCACACGCTGAATGAGGAACCTTTCAGAGGTGCTTGGCAAAGAACGCTGCACAGCAAAACCTGCGTCCCTGTTGCCCCAAGTCCTGCACGCCTCGCTGCCTGCCTGCCCTGCTCCCTGCTCTGCCCTCACCACAGTGGGACCGGCCCTTCCACAGCCCGCATCGGCCCTCTGTGCCCTTGGAATCTCTCCTTCCCCTTCCTCCCCTCCAGCTCTTCTCAGCAGGGAACCCTGCACCTCCTGTGCTGGTATCCCCAGCCGCTGCCACCCCAAAGCCGGGCTTACTGATGGAGTATGAGAATTAAAATGTAATCACACTAATACACAGTGCCCATGAGTACCCGCTCTCAATCCCATTCCTGACTGTCCAGGCTTCCGGTCCTAAATGTTCTCTTCCTGCTCATCTCAACACCTATTACTCCATCAGCAACCCCTCGGCTTAACTCCTGTCTGCAGGCAACGCACCAACGCTTCAGCTCTGCCCTCTGCTTCGCAGCTGGTCCTGGCCGTGGGCTGTTCGCTGTACCCACCCTTGCTCCTGACTCTTCCCTGAACGGCCACTCTTCATGGGAGGAAGATAAACAGCGATTTAAGAAACATCATCTACAATTTAGAAGCCCCCCCACATCAGCCTCTCTAATCGACAAGGAGCGTGTAAAATAGCACTGCTTCAGCAGACCGCCGGACCGAGTCCCACCGCTCTGAAGTTCCCAACGCCAGCAGGGTCAGCATCCTGCTGTAAAGCCTCTGACGAAGCTTTGCACTTCAGAGGTTCTGGGGCCGAAGATCCCCTGGGCTTAATGACACCCTCTGATGCAAAACCAAGGAAAAAGCACAAAAGCATCATAAAACCAGCTTCAAGAATAAAGACACCCAAGTGCACCGATCCACACAGACTCAACCCCCTTAAACCTGCAACAAGCCTGAACTGACAAAATATCCTCTAGTTACACACCACAAATGTTACAAATAAAGTTACAAATGTCAAGGTCATTCTGGAAATAAATGGACCTATAAGCTTGACAAATTAAAATTTGTCTTTTGTCATAAATCTTCCCTTATGATATCTTACGTATATCTGTGTATATATATTCCCTTAATATTTAGCATATAGTAGAACTTATCTGAAGTAATAGTTTATTTTTAATGGGAAAGAACGTATGTGTGATAGGTCAAAGTTATAAAAGCATTATTTGACAGACCTCTACAGGACTGTGCCTCCAGCGCTAGAGACGGGAGTCTCAAGACTCGTGTCAAGAGCAGAGATTTAGATTTCACCCACCAACATCAGCCCTGGCTAAGAGACTGGAGAAGATGCATAGCTCAGAAGTTAAACCACGAGGGAAAAGCCTGCATTGCGTATACACGAAATAGGAGAGGACGAGTGGTATTTAGGGGTTAAAAATCTTCGCAGACTCAGTATGTGGACTGAGTTTTTGAAGTTTTTAAAAGCTGCTGAAAATCTGGAGCAGTAGGAAGAATCTTACTACCCCGAACAGCAGCTGGTCTCCTGAAGGACCGCAAAAAGATCAAAAGGCCAAAATTTTTAAAAAATCAAAGCCCTCGTATTTACTTAAATGACAAAATGTAAATAATAATAAACAGGATAAGAGGACTTAATTTTCGTTCTAAATTCAAGCAGTGCAAAAGAATAATACTCAAAACGCTAGCGAGACCAGAAGTACCCTTGAAAGAAAGAAAAACTGCCTAACAGCAAAATCCAAAATTAAACTAGGAAAATAAGTCTCTGGATAGGATCTCCAGAGTTACGCTATGATCCTATAAAGTACCTGAATTATGAAAATCCATATACAGTTCTAAGCACCGATTTATAAACAAGTGAACTTTATGTAAAATAATACATCCGGCATCTTCCAAAACTCTGGCAATTTATAGTTCAGTAGGGTTAGCAAATCTCTGAGTGGAAAATACATCTCAAATAATACTTGTCACTTTATTAATAGCTACAGAGACATGGAAATACAACTGTGAAACATGATGAGTTTTTTTTTTATATGTACTATGACATATAATTCTTATCAACAATATTTAATCATATCAATGCTTTCTGTTCTATTCCAATTCTTATAAAGAGAAGAAAACTTGGTCACCTGCTGTGCATATTGTAAAGACAACTTGAACTGAATCAAAGAAGAAGAACATAACTAGGAGAGACACAGACGCTCCGATCGGCAGGAACAACGCCTGGGTAGAATCAATGGTTTGAATACCTGCACAAGAAAGAAAGTGACATTTAACTCGGGCTATTTCTTACCACACGCATATCGACAGCCTGTCCTCACCGACACGATGGAGGACCCTGACAATATATTCCCTCTCAGTGCTGGTGCAACAGACGTCTGTGCACTGCCACAGCCAAGCACAGCCGTCAGCGTGGAAACACTCCAGCTAAACTGCACGACCGCAGTGGCTGGATGTGCGCTGCAACAGCCTTGCTTTCCAGAATCCAACAACTGGAAGTTGAAAGAAAGTGTATGATTTTTTTTTTCTTCCCATAGATAGAATGAATAACAAGTTTTTAAAAAAACTAACATTACTTGGAGATTAAGAATCGTATAACAATTATGTATTTGCTGCATTTTACACTGAGCAACATGAATGTGTTGAACAGAGCATATAAAAGTTTTATTTAACCGCTCAGCCCGAGGTAAGAGCCTGACCAACATGGGAGCTGCAGACAGTGTTAGGCTGACCGAGCCCATGCAAAGGGTGCCACAGCTTCAAATTCCACTTGGGTGAAGGCCACCATGCACTTAAATTGTATCACTGATTGCATCACCAGAGAACATCAAGCCTAACAATAAAGGGCAGTTTTCAAAAAACATCCAAGTCATTTACCTGTTTATGAAACTACCAACTCAGTTCAGCGTGCACCATAATTGCCTTTTACAATAAAAAACAACACAAATTCATGCTCACATTTTATAGGCAGAAGCAATTTTAAACAGCACAGAGATACTAAAGCATATTATTCTGATTATTTCCCCCACCTCAACCATGCAATGTGACTACTAGGGATATTAATAATGGGACAGGACAATTTTTACTATATTTTAACATGAGTTTTTTGAATTACTAACAAAACTGAGAAGATCAGGCTTTGAAAAGCCCACCTATCCCCACAAATTCTAATACTTAACCAGACTCTGTAGCTGTATTTACATTTGATTGGGGGAAAGAAGCCATGAGTAGTAAACCAATTAAAAATACAATACATACTTATACTTGTAGGGCATTAAAATAACATGTAACCTCTGAAGTAGTCACTTGATAAGAAGTATCCAAAATGTCTCCAATGAAAAATTAATAGACTCAGACCTAGAGGAGGTCTAAAACCAGCTTAACATCACTGTGTTATCCCAAAATAATTAGACACTGCTGCATGAAGCAGGGTTTTACCAGTCCCAGGATTTTAAGGACAAGCTTTCAGGTTAAGAAGCAGAATGTGTGTGCATATGTACGCACATATACACAGACATACTCATACATGTGTGTATATGTATATACACATACACTGTTTGTGTGTGTGTGTGCGCGCCAGAATGTGTCTATTTTTTGATGTGGAAGAGTGCCAAGTTGTCTAAATAACAGGTTACCTACACAACTCAGTTACCAACGTACCTGAAAATGTCAAAAAACCTCAAACACGTGAAATACACTCAATTACAACTTAGTATCTGTCATGAGTATTTAACCATTTTCATAAAAGAAAAGCTAAACAATGAGCATGGAAACAATGACACTTGCACTATATGGTCACTTACTAGTTCAGGTCATAGATCTGTTATTCTTAAACATAGTAGCATAATAAATTTTAAAAATAAAAAGCAGAAGAACTCAGTCACTTGGGATTTCTGTGTTGCTGAGGTCTGGTACAAAAGGGTAAAGTACAATATAGACAGTGCAGTGAAGACACAGAAATTCCTGTGTTCTAATCTGTGACTTAGATCTAGTCCCTCCTGCTTTGAGAAAGAGCATTTATTCACAGGGCCTTCAACTTCCCAAGGGAAAAAGAAAACAAAACAAAAACCCAGAAATTACATACTACAAACCACCTTGGCATATGGGAATTAGTGCTTGCAGTGTTATATGTCAAAGTTCTTAATTTCATTTCTGATCATTTTGACAGCTAATCCCCTTAATGTGCTTACTCCCCAGCCCCAGACTGTCTTCTCTTACTTCCCAGATGCCAAAAGCCTCAACTGTTCATTGCTGAATCACCAAGCACAGCAACCTCTTTGCTCTGTGTTGTCAACAGAAGCAGTGCTCTGACAACTGCAAACTCCAAGAGTCTATACTAAAAAAAAAAAAAAAGGCAAAAAAAGCAAGAGACACATACAACATAATATATGTTAATTATTTTATAATTTTTAAGCTATATTTCTTACTTTAAACAAAGCAACCTTAGCATCAGGGGTTTGTGCACATGGCTGCTTATATATCTCGCTCCTGTCTTCTAAACTTGCTGAAACTATTCATGCTAGAGCCTATTCTCAGAATATGGCTATATAAATTGCTATAAGTTAAACTCAGGTGTGAATTTACAGCACATTGTGCACAGCACTTCCCCCTCTAACTGTTCACATACGTATTTTTACCTGCAAAACAGCGCATCTCAAATTGCCAAGCTGCCTGGAATCTATTTATAGATTACAGAGGGGACGATCACCATGTAGGAGCTGACAAGTTAATCCCCACTCTGAACAGATTGTGTGTAGACACATATTTTGTTGTCCATTATAAATGAGTTGCCCAAAGCCATGTGAACTCTATAATTCAATTTCTCTATTGATAAAGCTGAATCATCCTTACGGACTTACTAGCATACCACGAGATCTCTCACTGCTTACGGACTGGCTAATACATCACAGTGATAAACGCTAGACAAAATAAATTACATTCCCTTCTCATAACTGTGTGGTGTTTTTTTAAAAGTAAAGCCATTTCCATTTCCAGTCAAACCTGACAAATTGTGCAGCATGCAATTTCTACGCATTATGGAAATGTTACACTGATGTTTTAAACTTCGCTTCCAGGGGCATGAACTAGATAGCAGTATTAGTGCGTAGCAAGGTGGCAAGTGCCTAGGCAAAACAGTTCCACTGTATCAGGTGAATCTACAACGCACGCAGCTGAAACACACGGACAGATGAAGGAAAGTAAGACGCAGCACACTGAAGCGATGAAAGAGAGATAAGGAGTAAAGCTGACCCTTACTGTTATTGGTGCTGTTGCCATTAAAAGACCCAGCTGCGCTGCTATTGTCTTTCTCTTTGTCTTGATTCTCGAAGTCCATGTTAAGAGACCTGCAGGAAACAAAGCAAACTTAGCAGGCAAGTTTCAAACTCCTATTCAGGCTCCTCAGCTACAGACTCATTACTGTTCTACCACAGCACCCTCAGCACCCTCTCCCTGAAAAAGCTCTTTAGTGCTGGTTATTAGACAAAACACCATACACACTGGAAATTAAAAAAAAAAGAAACTAAAAAAAGGCTTACAGTTCTGGATGAGGCACCAAATCACACAGGTTCTAACAGTGACACCAGTCACCATAGTGTCTGAACTGGTAAGTGTTAACAACAAACCACAACAAAGATATTTATCTGCGTTACTGGGAAGTGTAGAACATGATGGAAATGCAACAAACACTTCAATTCTCTGATGTATTTGAATTCTTTCTAAGTTCTCATTTTGATTCTTTTCATTCAAATTTAACTACTGGGTTTCATTTTTAAAACAGTATTATTTCCTTCCTCTAAATCGTGTTATGAATGGTGACCAAAACTAGCTTATAAGTAATTGTCTGCTGAATGTAAGTTCTTACTTAATTGAACAAGTTTCAGCAAAGCCTAGAAGGTAACTAGATATATATTTCAGACAGAGGCAGAACAGATGACTAGAAGCAGCTCTGAATAAATAGTACAATTGATACAGTTCAATCAATCCATAGGAGCTGGCAACATTCCCCTATGTACCCAGCTCAGCTTAACTGATTCATCTTTTCATTTTGAATAGCACTTTAAAATAAAGTTCCAAAATAACACACCATCCTACCCCTTTTGCCACAGTCCTTTGCTTTGACGCAACTTCTAAATTATATTCTAACAAATTTTGGCCTAACTTTCTGAAACGGGGGAATTTCATTTAAGGTCTGTTTTGGCAAGCAATCATTTATATCGTTAAAATCTACATTGTTTTTAATAAAAATACTAGCAATCAAGTTTACCGTGATAGTTTCTCATTCTAATACATGCATGTTACCCATGATTTAGATGCATGTTTATTTATTTATTCAAATAAGCTACAGAGAACCACTAGAAGCACCGTACAGCTCCCACTGTACAGCTCCTGGCTTAAGGCTGCAGCAGCATCCAAGTATTTCAAGAAAACTTCCAGCTCGCCAGGCATTAAACTCCTTTTCAAGTTTAGCTGTGAGTAACTGTGCTATGCAAAGTAAACAAATTAATTTATCAGACAAAGAATACACCGCAATCTTCCATACGATTCTATAGGTATCAAAGTTATTTCTTTTTAGTGTGTAGGTTACCTCATGCAATGCACAGGTGAGCAATTTTGTGCTGCAGTGATACAACCTCAAATCAAACATATATAGGTCTATAGTATCACGATAGGTGTGGTGTATTAAAGAAAGAGAGACCAAGAAGTTTCACTGTATAGAACAAAAACGAGAAAAAGGCTCTTCCAGTATAAAACGGGTTTGTTTCTTCTGCTTCTATCATGCAAGTGCTCCCAAACAGTTGTATGAAATTAAAGTAGCTTTTGGGCTCAGGCAAAATATGAGGATGCTTCAGCCTCAGACATACACTACTTCTACACAGATTATGGATCAGCAACTGAAAAGTTATCAAAAATACAAAGAGATAATGGAGAACACTAAAATTCTAACAAATTAACCTGTTCTTCTTAGCTTGTTCTTCTAAAGATCTACATCTTGTTTGGGGTACCTTTATCCTTCATTCACACTTCCCTTTTCCCCATTAATGCATTGTAGCCTGAAAATTTTCCTCTCAAGCTATAAAAATCCGGGAGGAGGCTGACAACCCTCCAGGACCTGATCCAAGATTCAGCCAAACAAGATAATTCTTACTGCAGCGTTTCATTCTTCTTTGAATCAGCACAGTTTAGCAAGAACCTCACACCATCATTCTCCCAGTGGCATCGGGCAACTCATAATTTAAGGGACTGCTATCAGCAAAGAAAACTGGAAATAAACTATTAGATCTACTGCTCATAAACAACTTCATCCCCTCTCCTTCATTGCAATAGCATCAGCAATTATTGCATTATTACCTATAAACATCCCTACCTCAAAAGTAAGCATAAATTAGGAAATTACTTTGACTTCGCAACACAGATGCTGATCCAGGACAACTTCTGAATAATCTCCAACCGTTTTATGATTTGGCTTTTCCCTCTTATTACTAACACAATTAAAGAATTGAGAAGTGATCACTAAAACATCCTCCAAGAAAGTTAAAAATCATATTGTAATACAAGAGAGATTCAAAACTACTGGACTGCGAAGAAATCGCAAGCTGAGAAACATCTGCTTTTTTGTTCAAGTTTCTGCTGGGCTTCCAAAGGCAACATTCAGCCAGCACCTCCCATCGGGCAATAAACTGCACAGTTGTTTCTTCTGTGGGTCCTCGCAGTTCAAGTTGGTAGGATTTCCAGCACAAGGTTTGAAAGCAAGCCCAGATCGGCCTCCCACAGGGAGCTGCTCAGTAGGGTTACACTAAGGCCAGAGGAATGAGTCAGCTGCTGGCACATTACTATCATGAAGTTCAGATTCAACTATGGATCACTTCCACTGCAGTAATGCTTCAGGGAAGCCCTGCAGGAGAATATTCTTATGAAACAATGGAGAATATATGAAAGCAAACATGTATCTATAGAGTCGCCTGCAGATACAATATATTGAGAAGTCCCTTTTTGCTCTACTTAGTGAGGACAGCCACCCATCTTAACAGCTCTGGGACTATGAGAATTGTGGGTTGCCACAGAATTGCCAGATTTCAATTGCTCTAAATAAAAAATTAGAATCAGAATCAGTCATTGACCTGAGACAGTTTAATTCAATCAAATCTCAATGCATATTAGAGAGAGCGCGCCTAAAGTACGTTGTGTGCTCTAACATTGCTACAGTGGCTTATAAAACGTTCCTGTGAGATTAAAGGGCAAGTTCCAATGCAAGATCTGGAGTGGGAATAAGAATAGGGGAAACAATAGCAGAAAGTGCACATAAAAACGTTTTCACTGCCTACAAGGAGTTAAGAGTGCCCGAGTCCTACGGCTCTGATAAGAACATCGCCCCTTCAGCAGGTATTTTACGTGCACCCACTTGTGCGTGCACATGCAGACAACCTCTGTAGCATTCGGTGAGAAGGTCTGTCCAAACCCCTGGTTCCACCCTGCCAGCACAGTGGCCGTAGATGCTTAAGAACTCCAAGCACAGCCTTTCTTTTTTTTTTTTATTGTGAAATAGGTATCCCGATTTCCATAAATGTCAAGTCGTAAAGCCAACCATAAGGACACTGTTTGAACTAATTTCTATTTACACACATATTTTAGGTATCCAAAGCCTAGAGATAGAAGACACCAGTTTCATCCCAGGCTTCTTGGTTTGGTTTAAAAGCAGATACTTGAACAGGTAGCTCCTGGGTTAAAGCTGGCTTTACGTAAGCTGAGAGACCATGTCTGGGTATGTGATAGGATAGAAAAAGATTTAGCTGTTACCTTCCTGCAAAGTAACCCTAACATTTAAATCACAGAGAAGCACTTGGGACAAGAATAGCTGGCTGTCTTGCAAGAACCCATGGGAAACAAGCTGTTTTCAAGCTAAGCTCATCTCTTTAAAAAAAACATAACTAACACATATACTTGCACGCTCCACTTTACAGCTTGTAACGGTTTAAAGGATTATACTTGCCCTTTTGGCAGTCAATAATAAAGTATATCAAGTTCAAGGACTGAGCAACAGTCAGAATGTAAATTGGAGAGACATTCAGAAGGGTTTGAAGCTAAAACTCCTGACCCAGCACAAATGTAGGATGGAAACGCTCATTCATCCACAGTAAGAGAAGCAGGAACTCAACTCTACAAACTGTACTTCATCCTGGATGCAGACTTTACCCATGATCTATTAAGACATTCTTCTGAGCATCTTGGGGGTTGGGGTTTTTTTAGTTTGTTTCGGTTTTGGACAAACGCTGCTTGTCTGAATAAGGACAGTGGACCAAGGCTTTCCTTTGTTCCCCTGAAAGCTCTTGCATTAGATGAGATCCACCACGCACGTGGATTTTATCCTAATGACTCACCCACCCAATTCCTTCTGATCCTATTACTGCACTTCTGTTTAAGTCACTTGCCAGCAACACCACAATAACTCTATTTGCTTTTCAGACTGAAAATAGCAAACAAAACCCACTTTCTAGAACATGATGGTTAACGAAGGAGTGCTATTTGCTTTTTGTCTTATGACAGCTCCATTTGAGACAAAGCGCTCAAATCTAAATTAAGACATCATTGCTGTCATTTGAGAACAAGCAACCTAAGCCGTAACTTTCGTCTTTGCGGCACGTCACTTTTCTAAGAAAATGCACCTGCTTTGCCAGAAGTTTTTATTTCACTACTTTAACAATTTCCAGATTAATATAATTTTGAAAGTTACTTGAAATTCTCAGAGAACTTAATTGTATCTTACACCCCTTTGTTAACACAATTTTCTGTAAAAAACTGCTTTTGACTTCACTTGCTGACCAAACAAAATGGGAATTTGTCCAACCCACCATCATAACTGTGGGTTTCAGCTCAGGCATCTGCTAAAGAAACTACATAGAGGAAATTAATTAGGAAATTAATTTTAAAACCATGGACCCTATCTTGGTCTGTAATAGCTTGTGTCTCAGAGTCTTCAGGATACATACAAAGGAAGTGGACTAGAACAGGGCATTTCCTCAATTGATTTGTAACCATCACCATTCCACTACTTCACCCAATAAATTAGATTGTTCTAAGTCTGCAGTTCTTTTTACGTAAGCAGTTTTAAGTGTAAACCATAGGACAAGATGGTAAAAGAGCATGTCTATATAGGAATAGGATGGCAAACAGCAGGGGTAAATTTTTAAGAGGAAGGAGCTCTGAGAAGGGCAGGCAATTTAAGTTCAAGCACTCCTGCTGTTTTATATTGTATTGTTTTCACAATTGAATTTTAATAAATGTTATGGTTACTTGCAGACAGATGCATAGTTCCTTTTTACACAACTGCATAAATTCATATAGTTAAAAACTGAATTAGACCTTCAACTGTACGCTGGACTGACTCAAAACCTGAAGAAAAAACTACATGTTTCTCAATTGCTACTCAAATACAAAATAAATAAAAGGTTATATTTTATTAACCATCTCTAGATTTTGTCTTCCTGAAGCCTTCTATTTTAATTCCATCAGCAGTGCTGTTACCTAATACTCACTAGCATCAACAGACAGCTCTTATAAAAATTGTCTCTTTCATTGTATGATTTTATTAACTTACGATGGCAATTTAAAACCTCTTATCCTAACAGCTGCAACTTACATCATATGTATGACCATGGCTATCATCTATTTCAGGAATACTCATAGCAGTTCAGAGACTTCATAGTGAATGTATGGCCTTTAGATGAAGCAATGTTCTTCAAGAAACAGGAAGAAAAACGTGTCGTACTTAAGTTTGAAAAAAAATAATACTTTCATGCTGTGATTAATTTGTTTTTTTAATGTCGGTATGAATCTCATTCCTTAGGTGCCACTACATTAAAACAAACTGTGTAACACAAGATGTAAGTGTGAAGGGACAACAATGTTTTCTCCGAACTATACTCAAGTCTCCTAAAGTGGGGCAAGTTTGCTTTTTGAAGATTCAAACTTATCCTGCAACAGTTCTCAGATGCTTTGTCGGTATTCAACACTGGCAGTGTTTCCCACTTCTCTGTTACTCACACTCAAGTAAATAGCACTGCGACCCGGGAATCTCTGTTTTACAGGACTTGTTTGCAATCACAAGGACATGCTGAATCGACCAATGCTGAAACATTATATAAAAAATTCTACTATCGATAACATTACATTCCTATCTCTCTCAACAACCCTTTTATACCCTCCAAAACACAATTTTACAGAGCTGTATTCAAGGGCAAGCTTCTAAGTTATCTTACATGTGCTTGTAACTTGACGTACAATTATGTCTTTCGGAAACCCCAACTAGATACTTTTTCTTCCTTTTCCATTTGCTTTTCAAAAGCAAGAAATAGTTCATTTACACTAGCCATCAGTCTGACAAAGGTACAATGAAACAAAAGGCGTAAACTGTATTCAGTTACTTGCCATATTTTTATTCAAAGAATTCTACAGAACAGTAAAGAAAAATCTTACCTGAAACTCCCGTAGACTATAAGAAGAATAGAAATCAGGAAAGTAGACACTTGACTGGAATCCACAAGGGAATATGCCCTGGAATTGTGAAAAAGAAGGAAGGTATATCATCACAGTTGTCCATTGTCCAGTGCCATTTGCTAATTCTTTTTATTATTACAATACAAATGGAAAATTGGATGACAAATCTTTATGGCAGCTCCCTCTAAAGTTCTTGTATCATCTAGGAATAAAAAACCTGTAGCTTATAAATTAACTTTTTATATTCAAGACTGCAGCATGCAAAATCTGTACAAACCACCAAAGGACAATTCACAAGTCCTATGGCAACTTGTTCTGAACTCATTGCATTCAGATTTTTTCCCTCAAACACATGAAAATTGCTTCAATTGCAACTAATGCAACCTCACATGTAAATAACACAAACCTGTTTTCTGTCAGACTTGCTCACAGCCACGTCCAGCCTGACCTTGAATGTTTCCAGGGATAGGGCATCTCTCCGGGCAACCTGTGCCAGTGTTTCACCACCCTCACTGTCAAAATTTCTTCCTTCTATCTAGTCTGAATCTGCCCTGTTTCAGTTTAAAACTGTTACCCCTTGTTCTATCACAACAGGCCCTGCTAAAAAGTCTGTCCCCATCTTTCTTAGAAGCCCCCTTTAACTCCTGGTGGGCTGCAGTAAGGTCTCCCTGGAGCCTTCCCTTCTCCAAGCTGAGCCCCCCCAGCTCTCCCAGCCTGTCCTCCCAGCAGAGCTGTTCCAGCCCCCTGAGCATTGCTGGGGCCTCCTCTGGCCCCGCTCCAGCAGGTCCAATGTCTCTCCTGTGCCGAGGGCTCCAGAGCTGGATGCAGCACTTACAGGGGGGGCTCCCCAGAGCAGAGGGGCAGCATCCCCTCCCTCGCCCTGCTGGCCACGCGGCTTTGGGTGCAGCCCAGGAGATGGTTGGCCTCCTGGGTTGCAAGCACATGTTGGCAGCTCATTTCCAGCTTTTGATCTACCAGTACCCTCAAGTCCTTCTCGGCAGGGCTGCTCTCCATCCCTTCATCCCCCAGCCTGTACTGATACCAGGGGTTGCCCTGACCCAGGTGCAGGACCCTGCACTTGGCCTTGTTGAACCTCATGAGATTCACATAGGCCCATTCCTCGAGCTTGTCCAGGTCCCTCTGGATGGCATCCTGTCCCTCAATGGGGACAAGTCCCTCAACAAGTGGTTTCAACATTGTGCTAAAGTAATGGAAAAGGAAAAGAATAATGCCCAATATTAATTGCATTAGTCTTATCCTACAAAAAAGATCACTAAACATTTCTGAAAACCAACTGAAAAGCCTAATTTCAGCAAGACCATGGATAAGGAACAAAGATAATTGAATTACATGATAGTTATTAAATAGTAATTAAATGTTACTAAGGAAATAAAAACTGAAGCTACAAGACAGTTAAAGAATTACTCACCCCATTCCCAATTTAAAAGCAATTTAGAGAATTGCACCAAGCCACTAGACACATACTTTAAAATACTTTTTTTAATATATAAACAGAAATGTGAACCTTCTACTATAGGAATTCAATATTAAACATCACTGAAAAACAGACTTTTAGATGACATGACACACTTGTCGGATAAGCTTTTAAGAAATTAGAAACTACTTTTAATTACCATCAATAACTTCAACACTACCCTACACTAAAAGCGAAAAAATGATGTCTTATTTGCTCAGAGAGTTGGCCAACATATAAAGATGATACTAAGCTTTGATGTTGCTGGGGGTTTTTTCTGGTTTGTTTGGGTTTGGGGGGGGGGGGGTTGTCATGTTAGACCTTTAGTTTTCAGGCTATGGAACAGAGGTCTTAGAAGCATCTATGAAGATCTATATACTAAATTGCAAATACATGCAACTAAGCGCTTATGATCAGCGTATATATAAAAATGCTGCTCAAGTTATACACAATATAGTTCATAGCATATTATTTTTAGCCAATGATTACAGCTAAGCAGACACTGAGAAGAAATGGCTTAAGGATAAGCATACTAGTTTTATGTCTGGTTACTAGTTTCAGTTTCAGGGAGAAGCACTCCCTCACCCGACCTTGACTGAAGGGAAAGGGAAACTTCATATCCTGTTTGGATTTGAGAATAAATAGTGGAATTCATCTATTAAAAGATTCTTCAGGGACTCCAAATTTATAAGAAAAGCAAAATGATTGAATGGAATTCCAACTGGGATTAAACACATCCATCGTTATACACCAAACTTTATGAACTGATGTTCATAAAATTGTATCTTCACAAATTGGCAAATACTTTGGAGATTAACATTGTTTTCTATATAATTTATCATTCAGTGGCAATTTTGGAAGCTATGATAATTAAAATGCCATTTCATTATAATGACTAAACATTAGTCAAAACAAGGCTGTAAATGTTAGGAAGATCTACAAAACAGTTAAAATAAGCATGATATAAGGATCATGGATCAGCCCTGTGTATAATCCATTCCATTTTGTATTAAAAACTGAGGGCCCTTTGGTACAACGGAAGAAACCGAATACCTGCAAGCCCATTCTAAACAATGACGTAATATTCCATAACCCTACTGACAGGCTGCAGTGACGATCAGGACAGCTATCTGCTGATTCTATGCAAGGGAGAAACGAGACTTAAAGTCCTTCCATCCTGCACAAGGAAAGTGCAATAGTGTAATTATAAACTCATTGCAGACCAGCAATGTTTCCTGACTTCTCTGTACAAAGATCTTCTAGCAGGACGTCCTAAAAATTCAGTGTTGATATGGTGATTGTGGTCCGGGAAAACTCATGTTCACCGATATTGCAGCAAACAGGGCCAGGGAGATACATTCACACTTTCCTTCTTCCCGAGGCAGCTGGACAAAGAGCAACGCAAAACACACACAGTATGGCAAGTCTACGAGTAACCACACCACGGGAGTCAAGCGAGCAGCTCAGGCATGTCCAGATTCCACCCAAAGTTTCCAACACAAGTAGCCCACAAGCAAACTTCAAGAATAATAATTTTATAATACTGAAATGAATCTCATCGTAATAAAACCCTGCATCTTTTTAACATCTAATTTCCC
>NW_010545420.1:40664-77550 GCF_000687285.1 Phaethon lepturus
CTACATTATATAAGGCATTGAACAAAACCTGAAAGCAGAACTGATTCCTAAAATACTAACCACTGGACAGTTCATTAAGAGAGTAAAAACCTTTGATCCCAAACAAACACTTTCTAATGCATTAATCTAGACTAGAGATAATGACAAATGACAGTATCACACGAAAGAATCGAGAAGACTACTTCAAAGTGTTGAATATTAGTCAAAATGCCAGACAGCGATCTGCAAACCCATTTGTATTTTTAACTGCAATTTAAATGACCTTCCACAAGTCTGACAGAGTCAATATGCATGTAACTGGATTCTCCTATAAGCACATTTAAAGTATGTACGTTCGCATACTCCCACAGCCAAATTACACAGCCACCAGTGCTCCATTCTTCTCAAATGGGATCAGCCGAAACCAAAACAAAACCCCACACTTAGGAAATTTGTCAGAAGTTGGAGTAGACTTTGTGCAGTCACATTCAGCCAGCCTTCCACCACACATATAAACACAAAACCATCTTCCTTCTACAACGTACTTTTCTAAAATTAAGTATTTAATCACAGAACAAGTAGTGGAAACTTATGCACTGCAAATGCCTGTAACAAGCCTGTGCATAGCTGACCTTTGATTTAAACACTGATTTCAGAAGCAATTCTTAGTACTTACTGCATGACAATCCACAAAAAATAGATTGTTATTCTTCAGTCTCACTTTGAAAATTAATACTGGATAAGGCCATGCTAGAGACTGCTGTCTTTTGAAGGACTTTAGTGCAGTTCATCTGCTTGTCACATTACAAGAAAAACTACCAAACCATTTCTAACCTGTAGTATATGTGCAGAACATGTATACTCTAGTATATATGCTCAAAATACAAAGACACCATTGGTTTTCCCAGGGAAGTATGTTTTTTAGGACTCTCACACTGCCACACCTGAAATCCAACATCATGTAAGGAAGTTGTTTTAGAAGTTATTTAATCAGGCTATCAGAGAGATTCTTGCTAACTCAGACAAGTAATAAATAACTATAGTTATTAGACCTATACATTAGACCCAAGTACTTTATAAAACCAAACACACCGATGGCTTACTTTTCTCCGTAAGCTCCTTTTCTCAGCCAGCTAGTGAGAGGTAACTGCCCACACGTCTTCTCTACAACTCCAGATCTCACTCTGAACCTGCACCTTTACACAGCTAAGATCAATTTTAGCAAATTCTCTGTCATTAGGCATCTATTTCTGGCAGCTTCATGGGCAAGTGCTGACAACACAGAGCCTGCTAAGGCATGCCAAGACAGAGACACAGCAAGCACTGTTCTGTAACATACTCTGTGTGTCAGCCCTACAGCTATACAGTGAAAGTATTGTGCAGACAACAATCCAAGCAGGGAGCGCTCCAGCCTGGCACAGACTGCTCCATAGACCTTTACCTACAGAACAATTCCAGGGATGCCCAGCCATTGCGACACACCGCCGCTTCCACCCATCCCAAACAGTAACCATACAAATAGGCCACACCAGTTACAGCTGGCGTTCCAAGCAGCACTCTCCTTCTGGGAAAAGATGAATAACTTCTGTATTCCCAAGGGAACAGACACCCGCTTCATTCACAGCTAGAGAAGATGGTAACCAGCTAATAAAAGCTGCAACAACAGTAACAGCGTTACGTTAGAGACACTTGCAAGCTCTCTTTTCTCTTTATCAGTAGCTGCAGGTCAAGCTCTTTTCCCCTTTCGGCACAGGTCCAAGCTCACCTGTCTTCGTGAATCTTCTCCTTACAGGGTCCCTGCCATCTGACTGCTTAGGAATTTCTTATAAAACCCGCTCTTTCAGCCCTACTGTTCTCCTACTACATACTTACTGCTTAATTCCTCTGTTTTTGTTATTTCTTTTGCAGTTCCAACTCAAGAAAATCACCCAGTCAATGCAAGCACTGGTTTTCATGTTTTAGCTCTTCCTTATCACCAAAAGATAATTATAAGGTATCACCAAGTAGTTTCTTGGTAAGAGTCTCAACAGCCCTTCCAAACCAGCAGGAGTCCCCTGGGAAAAGCCTGGTGCTTCTTTTTCCCCTCTGTGTTGAGTGGTAAGTATCTGCAACTCTCTTTGTTCAATAAAGACCAGACAAAGACAGAACTAGGAACCAAACACATCTCCTGATGACAGCGCACAGCATTACCCTCTACATAACCTACTTGTTATGGGCCGCTTTGATGTGACCAAGCCAACATTGTCGTTACAAAAGAATTTCTTCTCACCTTCCACCAGTCATCTATTCTCTTTCCTCATCCCATGCCAGCACAACCATTTGCAAAACCACATGGAAAACTAAGTGAGGGGACTTGTCTGCTTGAGTAGTAGTGGAGAATGAATGGGAAGGTTTTTCAAATGGCTCAGATTCCTGATCTGGCATGTGTCTGGACATAAAAGTCAGAGAGGAAAGACTTTTCAGTGGCAGCATTGTCTTAAGTACCCCAAAACTATCACCTCGAAGATCAGGGAAGTTTAAGTAACTGAAATAAAAACATCTTTCTATTAAATATAGATAATAAAAACCTCTAATAAAAACCTAATCTAGGCACAAGATACCTACTAGATGTATGATCAAAGAAATTCAGCCCCTCAATGTTTCAGTAGCAAATACCACTCCCCTGCCTTCCAGGTACAAGAGAAATTATCGTGAAAAATTCTGCTGAGGGAAGAATGAGAAGCCTGTGCACTGAAGCGATGAGAAAGCTTCCTACCGTGGTACAACCCTCGGATTACTACCCTTTATTGATTTTTCAGGTAGGCAGCAATGAAGTTGCTACAAGAAGTCCAAGGGCAATCAAGAGAGATGTCAGGGCCTTGGGATGACTGGTGAAGGGATCAGGAGCACAACCAGTGTTCTCCCCTACCCTTGCAGTTGCAGGGAATGATGAGGGAAGAAACAGCAAGAGCCAGCAGATCAACACCTGGCGCCAAGACTGGTGTCACCAGCAGAATTTCAGGTTTTTGGATCATGGGTGGGTTTACATGACACCAGGCCTGCTGGCAACAGATGGGGTACACCTGTCTCAAAGGGGGAAAAGGATCTTTGCACAGGAGTTAGCAGGGCTTGCTGAAAGAGCTTTAAACTAGACTTGAAGGTGGAAAGGGATAAAAATCAGGCTCACTGGAGATAAGCCTGGGGGCACCACACCAATGTCTGAGGGATGATGTACTCGTGAGGTCCTTCAGTTTGCCATCTCAGTGGAGGTAGGGGATGGAGATCCATGGGGCAGCAGAGACACACAGGTTATTGATGTGTTAGAAACCATGGAATTGCCTGAGAACGGTCACGAAGGAATTAGGGCTACTCCCCCCCAAAAGGTGGCGAGACCAATAGCCTAACTGACGCGCATCTACACCAATGCACACAGCATGAGCACCAAACAGGAGGAGCTGGAGTGCTGCAATGGATGGCTATAAACTCTTCGGAAGGGATAGGCAAGGAAGAAGAGGTGGTGGGGTGGCCCTGTAAATTAGGGAGTGTTTTGATTGTCTAGAGCTTAATGATGGTGATGATAGGGTTGAGTGCTTATGGGTAAGAATCAGGGGAAAGGCCAACAAGCTGGATATCATGGTGGGAGTCTGTTATAGACCACCCAACCAGGATGAAGAGGCAGATGAAATATTCTTAAGCTGCTGGGAGAAGCCTCACAATCGCTAGCTCTTGTTCTCGTGGGGGACTTCAATTCACCAGATGTCTGCTGGAAATGCAATACATCAGAGAGGAAACAGTGCAGGAGGTTCCTGGAGTGTGTAGAAGATAACTTCCTGACACAGCTGGTGAGTGAGCCAACTAGGGCAAGCACACCGCTGGACCTGTTGTTTGCAAACAGAGAAGGACTTGTGGGTGATGTGATGACTGGAGGCCATCTTGGGCATAGCAATCGTGAAATGATAGAATTTTTGATTCTTGGAGACATAAGGAGGTGGGTCAGCAGAACTGCTACCTTGGACTTCTAGAGGGCAAACCTTGGCCTGTTTAAGGAGACTGGTTGTCAGAGTCCCTTGGGAGGCAGTCCTGAAGGGCAGAGGTGTCCAGGAAGGCTGGACATTCTTCAAGAAGGAAGTCTTAAAGGCACAGGAGCAGGTCATCCCCAGGTGCCAAAAGACAAGCTGGAGGGGAAGAAGACTAGCCTGGCTGCACAGAGACCTTGGGCTGGAACTCGGGAGAAGGAGAGCTTATGACCTTTGGAAGAAGGGGCAGACAACTCAGGAGGACCACAAGGATGTCATGAGGTTATGCAGGGAGAAAATTAGAAGGGCCAAAGTCCAACTAGAATTTAAACTGGCTACTGCTGTAAAAGACAATTAAAAATGTTTCTAGAAATATATTAGCATCAAAAGGAGGGCTAAGGAGAATCTCCATCCTATGTGGGGGGAAACAGTGACAAAGGATGAAGAAGAGGCTGAGGTACTTAATGCCTTCTTTGCCTCAGTCTTTAGTAGTAAGACAAGTTGTTCTCAGGGTCCCCAGCCCCCTGAGCTGGAAGACAGAGACAGGGAGCAGAATGAAGCCCCCATAATCCAAAAAGAAATCGTTAGAGACGAGCTACACCACTTAGACACACTCAAGTCTGTGGGGCTGGATGGGATCAACCCAAAAGTACTGAAGGAGACGGCAGAAGTGCTCACCAAGCCCCTTTCAATCATTTGCAGTCCTGGCTAACTGGGGAAGTCCCAGTTGACTGCAGGTTAGCAAACATGATGCCCATGTACAACAAGGGCCAGAAGGAGGATCCACGAACTACAGGCCTGTGAGCCTGACCTCGGTGCCAGGTAAGGTTATGGAGCAGATCATCGCGAGTGCCATCACATGGACACATACAGGACAACCAGGTGATCAGGCCAAGTCAGCATGGGTTTATGAAAGGCAGGTCCTGCTTGACTGACTTGATCTCCTTCTATGACCCTTCTTAGGTGACCCGCTTAGTGGATGAGGGAAAGGCTGGATGTTGTCCACCTACACTTTAGTAAAGCCTTTTCCCATTTCCCACAGTAGTTTTCCGGAGAAACTGTCTGCTTATGGCTTGGATGGGCATACTCTTTAGTGGGTAGAAAACTGGCTGGGTTGCTGGGCCCAAAGAGTTGTAGTGAATGGAGTTAAATCCAGTTGGCAGCCAGTCACAAGTGATATTCCCCAGGGCTCAGAACTGGGGCCAGTTCTGTTTAATATCTTCATCAATGGTCTGGACCAGGGGATTGAGTGCACTCTCAAGAAGTTTGCAGATGACACCAAGCTGGGCGGGAGTGTTGATATGCTGGAGGCTAGGAAGGCTCTACAGAGGGATCTGGACAGGCTGGATGGATAGGCCAAGGACAACTGTATGAGGTTGAACAGGGATAACTGCCAGGTCCTGAGCTTGGGTCACAACAACCTGTCCTGGTTTCAGCTGGGATAGAGTTCATTTTCTTCATGGAACCCAATTAATATGAGGCTATGTTTTAGAGTTGGGATGAGCAAATGTTGATAACATACTGAAGTTTTCAGTTGTTGCTGAGCAGTCAAGGACAGTTCCGTTTTTCATGCTGGCCTGTCAGCGAGGAGGAGGGTGCACGGGAAGCTGGGAGGGGACACAGCCGGGACAGCTGACCCAGGCTGGCCAAAGGGATATTCCATACTATATGATGTCATGCTCAGTATATAAAGCTGGGGCGAAGGAGAAGGAAGGGCAGGGAGGGACGTTCAAAGTGAATGGCATCTGACTTCCCAAGTAACCATTACGCGTGATGGAGCTCTGCCTTCCTGGAGATGGCTGAACACCTGCCTGCTGATGGGAAGTAGTGAATGAATTCCTTGTTTTGCTTCACATATTAAACTATCTCAATCAATGAGTTTTCTCACTTTTACTCTTTCGATTCTGTCCCCCATCCAACCATGGGGCAGTGAGTGAGCAGCTTTGTGGTGCTTAGTTGCTGGCTGGGGTTAAGCCACGACAAACCCCATGCAATGCTACAGGCTCGGGGAAGAGTGGCTGGAAAGCTGCCCAGTGGAAAAGGGCCTGGAGGTGTTGGTCAACAGCTGGATGAACATGCGCCAGCAGTGTGCCAGGGTGGCCAAGGTGACAAATGGCACCCTGGCTTGTATCAGAAGCAGTGTGGCCAGCAGGAGTAGGGAAGTGATCGTCCCCCTGTGCTCAGCACTGGTGAGGCCACACTTGGAATACTATGTCAGTTTTGGGCCCCTCACTACAACAAAGACACTGAGGTGCTGGAGCATTTGCCCAAAGAAGGGCAATGAAGCTGATGAAGGGTCTAGAGCACAAGTCTATAAGGAGCGGCTGAGGGAATTGGGGTTGTTTAGCCTGGAGAAAAGGAGGCTGAGGAGACACATTATCGCTCCCTACAACTAGGTCATAGGAGGTTGTAGCCAGGTGGGGGTAACCATGGGGCAGTGAGTGAGCAGCTTTGTGGTGCTTAGTTGCTGGCTGGGGTTAAGCCACGACAAACCCCATGCAATGCTACAGGCTCGGGGAAGAGTGGCTGGAAAGCTGCCCAGTGGAAAAGGGCCTGGAGGTGTTGGTCAACAGCTGGATGAACATGCGCCAGCAGTGTGCCAGGGTGGCCAAGGTGACAAATGGCACCCTGGCTTGTATCAGAAGCAGTGTGGCCAGCAGGAGTAGGGAAGTGATCGTCCCCCTGTGCTCAGCACTGGTGAGGCCACACTTGGAATACTATGTCAGTTTTGGGCCCCTCACTACAACAAAGACACTGAGGTGCTGGAGCATTTGCCCAAAGAAGGGCAATGAAGCTGATGAAGGGTCTAGAGCACAAGTCTATAAGGAGCGGCTGAGGGAATTGGGGTTGTTTAGCCTGGAGAAAAGGAGGCTCAGGGGAGCGGCGACAGATGATCACTCTCTACAACTACCTGAAAGGAGGCTGCAGCGAGGTGGGTGTTGGTCTCTTCTCCCAAGTAAGAAGCGATAGGACAAGGGGGAAGGGCCTCAAGTTGCACCAGGGGAGGTTTAGATTGAATATTAGGAAAAATTTCTTCACCAAAAGAGTTGTCAAGCATTGGAACAGGCTGCCCAGGGGGCCTAGGGTTGAGCCACCATCCCTAGAGGTATTTAAAAGACATGTAGATGTGGTGCTTAGGGACATGGCTTAATGGTGGACTTGGCAGTGCTAGGTTGAAGGTTGGACTTGATCTAAAAGGTCTTTCCCAACCTAAATGGTTCTATGGTTCTATTCTAAGTTTCCATAGCAATGCACAGTAAAGGCCTTGGACATGAATCATTCTCATACAAAAGCTGTTATAACAGCAGCAAGATGAACTTTCCCTGCATTTACTGTACATATACAAGAATGCAAACAATAGAGTAATAGATCACATCAACTTGAACAGTGCAGTAGATGAACTAACTTCACTAAAGTTCGCATAAAGAGAGAAGATTACATTTCATCAGGTATTTTTCTTTGTAAGTGATCGTAACATCCAAGCACTTTAAAGATTAAGGAAAATAAAACTATAAAAGGAAGGTAAGCATACTAGATAGGCTAGAATAAGGATGGATTAAAATGGAGAAGACAAGTCTTTTACTTTGTTTAATGAGACCAAATCTACAACCTGCAGATATCTATCTTAGAACCACAGAAATTCTCCTTAGATTCTTGTCAATGTGATAATTTAATTCACTGAGTTATAATTTGATTTTACTTTGGGGAAAAGACAATCAATCAGTCATGACTGATGTTTACCTCACCTGTTGTTTAAAACATTAATTGGCAAAATGAGAAGACTTTCTTTGACATTTAATGTAAGCCTGCCTGACTTTAGCCCATACTTTTTCTCCCATACAAAAAGTCCTTCAAAACTCATGGAGAGCTTCTCATGCCAGACACAGTTGGGGTAAGCTGGATCCATATATGAATTCACCTGCGTATTTCAGTTTCTGAAAGATGTGGCTGCTTGAGAAGTGACCACACAAAACTTCAAATACTCTTCATCTCACATTAAAAGCCACAACGGTTTATTCAGTCAAGATGGTACTCCTCATCTACCCTTAAAACATCAGGTTTTTTTATCGAATGTCCACTGTCTCTTAACAAGGTAAGTGACAATAATCCATGCCCACCAAAACATGTGTCCCACTTTCCCAATTTCCCTTCTCTTTGAAAGAAAATTCCTCATATGTAGGTACCAGCATCACAAAGGTGACGATGAAGCGTCTTACTTGCCCTATTACTCATCATTCATTTTCAGAACTTGCTGAAAGCACGCATTCAGTTTGAAGGTCCCATCTCAGCAGACAGTCAATTCTTTCAGGGAACCAAAAAAAAAAAGAAGAAAAAAACCCCCCAAACACCAACAACCAACTTTTGCTGGAAATATGGTGTTAAATGACAAAAGCAAGGATGGAGAAAGTTGCCACCTCCCCCTCCTCCAAGGGTTTTATATATTTCAAAAGCTCTTTAATGTGTTTATTACATCAGTGATTGCTACAGCAATAGAAAAACAGAAAGTCAAGAAATATTTATTGATAAATTCAAGACAAGTTGAAGGATATTTTGCAACTCACTTCCCCTGCCCCATCCCTGGTTTTTGGAGATATCAGGTGTAGGCAAAAATCAATGTTCACCTTCACACTGCTGCAATGGCCCTAGGCATCTATTTTCTTTTGATCATGCAAGAGTATGCCACTCACAAGGAAAATTACCTTCTTGAATCTACTTGTCTTTGATATTTTCCAAACATTCTACTATTTTATTCCTTAAAAGAAGTATGAGAAAGTACAGTGATCAGGATGATTTATTGCCAAGAGCAATTCATTTTTCATGCTACAGTGCAAGGCATTTGTGAGCTATCACTGTAGCATCATTTATTAAGACGAGCAAATCAAACTCAAGGACTCAGAAGACAGCTCTACGGCACATGAAAGAGCACCACCATACACATGAAGATCAATTACAGTTAATTGCACAAATATTCATTTTGGTTGGGGGGCGGACTCACTCCATGAGTAAAACCAATACTACTTTTTTCCTTTACTGGATTCCAGGTCAAGGGTATAACTAAAAAGCCTCTTTCAACTGCCTTACATGTGCAAGATATATACATATTTAAGAGCCTCTATTAGGCCTGCTGCCAAACCAAAGTTAAATCTGAGTGTAACAGTTAAAGGTATAATTTTAAGCATGAAGTCATGGCACCCACAGCTGTAAACATATCCCAACACTATTCCATTCTTTAGTGTGATTCATAGGAAAAACAAGCAAATTGCTATGGCTTCACTTACGTTAAAGGAATAGCTTGTTTTCTAAAGTAAGTTTACAATTTCATCTCATTGTCATGTGCAGATAAGGTCTGCTAAGTTTGAGTAATTTATGGAAACACGGATCATATCAGGAAAAAACCTTAAAGCAAGTCTGAAGTGAAAAAGAGTAATTTGAGATGTCTCACTAAAACCAGATTTTCCTATGCAGACTTGGTTAGGCATAAAAACAAACAGGCATCTCAAAGTTGTAACAGGAGAATAATTCTGCTCTTTATTGGACACAGGGCTCAGAACAACATTTTCACACTATTAGATACCAAATATATATACACATTTTTACACATCCAGCTAAAAAACCCAATTCTTTGTTCTACCCTGTCCAGAAAGCCTAAAAGTCTCCCCCCACAAACCAAACACTGAGCTCCCAACTAAATTGCTAAAGCTCACTGTGAGAAGAAACTGAAGTATACAGCCAGTAAGGCATCAGGAGACATAATCGCACAAAAAACCATTTTCTGTTAAAAACATTATCTGAGCTACCCTTTTAGTTCACCCGACTGTTTGCCAACAGAACAAAGAATTAAATGTTTCACAGTGTTTAGGAATTACAGTAACTGGAAGATTTCCAGATTTCACATTCAGCTTGGAGCACTCACTTCCCCGCAGGAATGGGAACACAACTTCCAGTCCCTGCATGGAAGCGTAAGAATACCCTACTCATTCAAAGGAGCATTATTTCCAACCAACAGAGAACAGTGTCCCTGCACCTCAAAAGCATCCTCAGCTCCTGACCTCCCCACCGCTCTAGTGGAACCATGCTAAACAGGTTACTTGGAAACAAAATTTGCAGTCAGTGGTTACTGGAGAAAAATTACGTCTTCAAGTAAGTTGTACTGGATACACATATCTGTTTGAGTATTAAGTAGCCAGAAGCAAAGTAAATGTCCAAAAACATACTGAATGCCTTTGACATTGCTGTAACAGAAAATACAAGCTTTTTTATTTCATACTATCCATTTGTAGACTGAATGGGAGCTTAGACACATAATTTTTACCTCTTTCCTACACACACAAATAAATTTACTCTTTTGAGGTTCATTGTTTTATTGAGGAGGGTTGGTTGGTTGATTTGGGTTGGGGCTTCTGCTCTAAAACAGACAAACAAAAAAAGACCTGGGAACCTCCCCTTCTTTCTCTCTTTCTCCAAGAAAGAAAAAACAAGATGTCATGAAAAGCAGGGCATGCTTTTACTGCTAAATACATGTCACCACCAGCCAAAGAATCTTCTCCAGAAGTAGATTTTGAAACTATATCACAAGTACACACAATGGCAAACATTTTTTGAAAATGTGAACAAAACATCCATACAATGATGTCTGCAATAATGGATACCCATGGGAGAGAAGTTAGTAGGTATCATTTCAATGAGTTAAACTGAACAAGAATATATGGAAAAACACATTTGATATCAAAACACAGAGCCTGTTAGTAGTGAATGTTTTACTCAAGTTTATATTTTAATTGTGTCATGTTCATTTTAATTAAGCTGTTTCAGATCAACTAACTTGTCCCAGAACACTGGCATCCTACTACAGACTAGTCCCAGCAAACTGCTGAGCCGAGGCACTTTTTAAAACAATTATTACTTTTACCCCTTCTTGACAGTTAAATCCAAAGGACTCCAGCTTAAGAGAGGATTTGCCTCTTTGGGTTTGAAAATCCGAGGTCTGAGGCAAGAGAGCCTAACAGGCCAGCCTTACACTGTAAATTTTAGCCACCTTAAGTTAGTTCACCTCTGACTTCAGTGGCACTAATACAGCTCTGCCAGCGAAATCTCCCTTTTCAAACACTTGCCATTACAATTAGCTTGGGTTTTGCTAGTAAAACTTACTTTACTCATGGGCAGGAAAAGAAGAGGTGGAAAAATTACCCCAGCAAACCAGCAAGCTGACTTGGCAAATTATCGTTTTTATGAAGTGAGTTTTCATTCAGGCCAGCAGTTGCACAATTACTAGGTATGACGCAAAAACAAAAGGAGTCAACAAGTGGCCAGGGACAAGGTGGGACTAAAACCCTTTCAGAAGCAGCTTACAGTTAGGTCTGATTAAGCACACTGTAATACATACACCTGTAATCCAAGCTTTACTGGAGCTAATGTAAATTAAACAAAACTAACCTTCCTATTTCCTTCTAACTATCCTTCTATGCAGAAGTTAGCACTAGTTTAATTAAGTTAGTTTTCAAAACAGATCACAGGTACTGTAGTTTCTGCAATCTATGACGACATGAAACATAGCTATTTCACTCCTTCCAGGTTTGTTTTCGCTAGTAAACTCTATGGTTGTAGCATGCAGTAGTATCCATCTCTTGAAAACTATAATAAAGTTATCCGTCCCCACAAGCCCTTTTGAGCACCCGTACACTTTTATAATGCCCAGCTCTCCAGATACCTTTTGCTACAGCTGCATGGTCCTACCACAGTATAACACCTTGAGGCACAGGCCATCCATTAACAAGACTGTCAAGTAAAACCCAGCATCATTAACCTGTAAGGGTATTCAGTGAAGTACAAGAAGTAGCCATGCTGCATTTGCAAGGGCCAAACTATTAGTATGTTAAAAAACATGTTTCATGAGAATTAGAAAAACAAATAAGAATCTTTTGCTGAACTCTAAGTAAAGTAATTTTCTTGCCTCTAGTTAGTTGTCTTCCTAGTTTATCAACTTATAGAAGACTTCAGTATACTGCAATAGAAGACTTCAGTATACTGCAGAGGATAGATTCAAGCTTTGCTGTAATACCATATAAATTGCCAAACGAAACTATGAATATAATGCTTTTGTGGAAGAATTAAGATCAGCAAATATCAGAACAAGATGTATATGTATAACTACGAAAATATACATAAATATGTGTATGAGACATCTGACAAAGCAAGGTTGTGGCTCAGCCACAAGAATGAAGTTGCATAATCCACATAGGAAGACTTTCCTCATCTGGAAAACTGTTTCCACCTTCCACAAATAATCAAAAGGAGGACTGGATGGAGGGAAAAGAGAGGAGGTCAAATCAAGATCTGTTACGCACAACCCTTTCTCGCCAGAGCCACAAGCATATTTTTTTATGTAAATTTTCAGATTCCAACAGACCAGTGAACTCTGCAAAGGTCAGTCCAATGTTTAGCCTACCCCAAAGCTTTGCTGAAACAGCTCTTCTATCTAAATTACCACTTTCAACTGTATGACTTTTCCAAAAATAGCCCTTTTTACATCAGAAAAGAGGCAAATCAAGGGGGTGGTTACTGTAATTTTAAGTCTACAGAGTACCACTGTGCAAGCTGTCTACAGTTTCATGCCAGACAGCCTGATGATGATCCAAACAACATCGTGCTTTCAGGAAGGGCTGTTTGGAAATGTCAGTGGTTGTCCCTGGCACAGGAAAGTTTTCTGCAATTTTGACAGCTAAGATCTTTTTGGGTTATAAAGCTATCAATTTATATCCCAGTCATATATGCAAACCAGGGTTTTCAATCATTTGGTAGTACAGCTCTGCATTAGACAGAAGACTGCTTAATGCTAGGTTTCACTTTATTGCACTTATTCTAGTAACAGGAAGAAGATAAAAACTTCCCCAAGGTCTTCACCTTAGGCTCCCACCTATGTTTTGATGTAAGCCTTTTTGTACTTAACAGAAAAGTTCATTAACAAGTACTATCATCACCTAAAACACAAGGATGCTCCCTACTCCCAGTTTACAATAAAACACATTTACTGCTTGAAGAACGAGTGCAAGTCGCTTCTGCACAAGAATCCCCCGTTCAATAACAAAGCCCCATCTGAGCTATATAGTGAGATGTCTACAACCCAACAGTTACTGCTGCCAGCCACAGTACAGTCAGAACAGACTCGATGCGGGCTCAGTGTGGGTATTTTGCTCTTACAGGAGCACGAAGACCTGTTCCGAGCAGGGTTAGAAGCCACTGTGGTGAAAATGCTGACAAGTAATTTATATCATGACTCAACATTGTTAACACAGCTGCTACAGCACAAGTTACTACTTTCAGCCAACAGCATCTCAGAGGACCCTAAGCTGTAACTAAAAGTTGTCCAAGCTGATAAAATGTGGTAATTTTCATTACTTGGAATTAAGTATTTGTCCCAGTCTTCGCTGCTGCTCCATCTGGACCAGGAATACAGTGGTGAGCAAATATCTCATCTCTGTCTCACAATTAAGAGATTCATATTGATTTTGCAAGCTATTGTCAAACAATTAATGTATAACCTCTGACAATAGTATGTCCTGTAAAAGTGTCTTATACCCACACAAAAAAATACGCTTTCACTAAAAGAAAAGAAAAAAAAAAACCCCAAAACACCAAATCCCCCAAACCAAGCCTTCTCTCCCACACATTCCCAGAGCACCAAAATAAGCTCATATAACTGGTCATACTGGACTAACCTTACTTCTGAGTACTCTAAAACTGTGACACTCAGGCTTTAAGTTTTTCTAAGTTCAGAAAAGTAGGGGAGAGTAAGACTTCAGCTCTACACTTGTTCATCTCAAGAACAACAAAAAGCTTTTCGTGTCTGTAGTAGACTGAAAGCTCTACAATAGTATCAGATTACTTTGGCAGACACACAAAAGTCAAACACCTAGGATGAATCAACGTATTCTCCAAACATACAAATATGATCAAAAGGTATACTGATGTAAGTGGAAAGTATCATTATTACTGCTGATAGTACAAGAAAAAAAGAGCTAAGTGGGGGAAAAATGGGTCAAGTGGGTCAAGGAACTACCAGCAGTTGAACACAGAAAATTTAAGGTATGTTTAATTTCTTCATTGAAACAAAAGCACCAACTGAAAATAACACCCCTTCTACTTTCCAATGTAGGTAAAAAGCAAGGAGTTAAAAACATTTAAAAAAACACCAATCAAACCCTACACATAGTTAGAATGAAAAGCTTAAAGTAAAATCTCACACCAGGTTTTCTGTAATACTGTTAACGATAATATTTCATGGTTCCAGTATTTCTTTTGCAGAGGAATAATGCACTGCTGTTCCCAAAATCAGAAGCATAATTCTAAAAGAACAGCAACATATTTTGCTTTTTAAAAAGCAAATGCAAGGCAACTTCTTTATAAAGAATAAACTCCTTTAAACAGGCAAAAAAATTCAAGCATCATTAGCATCTACATTACCAGTATGTCAAACAGCAGCTTTTCACTGCTGAATGGATGCCACTCAAAGGGAATGCACAAAGCCGTATTTGAACTTGCAGCGATTCCCATGATTAGTTCAGTTACAACTGAGGCGGTGGAGGGGGGACATTAAGCTTAAAACTGAGATTTTGCTCCTGTTCTGATGCAAGTCATTGACTCCCTATTAACACGAGTTAAAATTCTCACACCCACAAGCACACGACACACTCCACAAAATCTCTTAATCAAAGGGAAAGAAAGAGTGGCTATTTTACATAGTCCTGAAAGAAAACAGGAACAAGTGAATCGGAGCTACATGTATTTATTGAAGGAAGAAAATTTCTGAGTATAAATCACCAAAATGATATACTACAAAGAAATACAGACAACCAATGCAGACCTTATAGCAGCCTTCCAGTACCTAAAGGGGGCCTACAAGAAAGCTGGAGATGGACTTTTTACAAGGGCATGTAGTGATAGGACAAGGGGTAATGGCTTTAAACTGAAAGAGAGTAAATTTAGATTAGCTATAAGGAAGAAATTCTGCACTATGAGAGTGGTGAGGCACTGGAACAGGTTGCCCAGAGAAGTTGTGGATGCCTCACCCCTGGAAGTGTTCAAGGCCAGCTTCGACAGGCCTTCGAGCAAGCTGCTCTAGTAGAAGTGTCTCTGTCCATGGCAGCGGGGTTGGAACTAGATGATGTTTAAGTTCCCTTCCAGCCCAAACCATTTTATGATTCTATGTTTCCAAGGTACCCGAGTCAAAGGCTCAGTTACTCAGGGTAGCATGAAGCTAGGAAACAGAACCTCAGCTTAAATTGTTCATATGGCACTAAAAGCATATAAACAGACTCTAATGCAATTAACTTGTTAAAAGCGCATATGATTTAGTACAGAAGTCAACTAAGGTTTTACATTAGGAGCATTATGATTTTCCCATACTACTGAGACTACTAATACTAGTATTCTGGATAGATACTTCTGTAGCCACATTTTTCCTGAGTTCATTTCTCTTCTTTTTAATCCTAGTTTGTAAGAGCATACAATAAATACACCACAGGAAGGAGAGAGGACTAGTAAAGGGGAAGGCAGGCACTGGTATTTAAGTGTGAATTTAGCTTTAGTGTGAGCAGCATTATCAGCCTGTCACTGGAACTAGTGCGGAAGAGTTTCTAAGACGGCTGGGAGAGAGAACAACTGAGTTTATTTGGCTTAGAAAAATACATAGTAAGGGAAGAAGGAGGCACACAGGGAAAAGGAAGCACCAAATGGGGGAACTACAATATTAAAATGACCTAAAATTGCCTTACTAGCAATAGGGAATTCACATTCTTTCCCAACACCAAACAGTAAACTGATCCAGTTGAACGATTTTTTCCCCCTCAAATCCAAGTTCATTTTCAGATTAACATCTCCATAGTCACACAAACACTAGTGACAATACAAGATATGGCAGTTCTTCCATTTTCATGCATTGTGCTTTCAAGGGGGAAAAAGCAAAATCCAAACAACACAAAAAACAAATGGACCCGTTCCAAAAATATTATCCAGTATGTTCTTTTCAGTCCTGAGAAACAAGAAAAAGGAGAACTTGTCCTACTGCTCTTTTGTACTCACTTATCCTAAACAGTAGAGGTTTAATGAAATGATAATGTTCAGGCAGGTTATTAGAGGCATCTCACATGCTGAGCCTCTGAACATTGCCATGCTTATTAACACCAAACTTTTATAACAGCAGCTGTCATGTCTTCAAAGCTACTAGAAATCCCAAACAAAACCAAAATGATTATTTTTAAGGGACAAAATGTTTGCCTTTTAAAAACCAAACTTCTATTTAAAGGCACCAAGACAACATTACACAGGATAGTAAGTTCTCCCCTTTTCACAGGTCATCCATTAATTTGCAATGGTCATGCTAAATATACAACTGACACCCGTAGCAAAAAAAAGACCCAAGATGGTAACTTCTGTTCACATCTCCCTCTTAGTGTAACATTCATTTTAATTTCATTAGTTCAAGTTGTACTCATTTGATGGGTGTTGTAGGCTAGACAAACTGGAATACATCAGAGCAGTGATCCACTTCTAAAGAAATGTTTTTACTTAGGTATTCATTAACCATTACAGCAAAGTCACATTAAATCGTCAACAACAGAACTCTAACCCAGACAGAAGTCCAATCCAGCACTGCCAGGAGCAACCACATCAGATTTTTCAGGTGTTATTAAAAATCGTGACACTTCCAACCACATGGAGAGAAAGGAAAACTCATAAATACACGTCCGGTTAACTTCAATTTTTCCCATCTTTAACAGAATTGCTTTGAAAAGTGTAAACTGACACTTTTGTATGAATCCTGAAGCCCGCTGAAACAACAGCCTCCAATTTTTACATTTAGGGAATTAATAGCTCATTACCTTTATGAAAAATACAGAAGCACTGGGCTTGATAGGGATGTCCATGTATCAGCAGGCTCGGAATGACTTAATATATGCCTAGCATCTAGGAGCTACTATAAAACAAACACTATGTGGTTTTGAAGACATGCTGCTGCTGTTATAGTAGAACACTCAACTTTCCAGGAATTTTTACATACTGGAAGCCTAAATGCTGATCCTTCAGCACCTATTTTGATTCACATTTTCAGGTAATATATGTAGTAAATAACAAAATACAAATTAAAGTCAGCGACCATATTTAAGCATTTCAAACAAACAAAACAGTCTTTTCAACCCAGCAACAGCCTTATGCTGTCATAATGCATACAAGTAAAATCAAACAGCATTTGTGGATAGGAGAAATCTCTTATTAGACCAGCTAATACACAGCTGGAGAGACATAAGCTTTTCAATACATAAACATGAGAGGTTTTGAAATCCTCAAGGGGTACATAAACCACCTACGTATCAGTTAAGTTAAAAATAAACTGCCTCTCACCGCAAATGTATTTACCATCGTATCAACAATATTAGAAAACTGGTATAGTAACTAACTAAAATTTGGAAATCTTAAGTCTTCCTGCTTGAGGGAGGGGGGGGGGGGGGAAAAAGGATGTAGTGCTAAAGATAAGATTTGTATTAAGAAAATGAAAAGAGACCCTCACAGTTCTCCAAGCAGCACTGATCAGGGGGAAAAATATCCCTTAGCTGTAAATGCAATTTTTCAGCAGTCAATATTGCTGAAATTCAGAATTTCAAAACACATTAGTATATTTGCACAAGACTTTTGTTCTAGCCATTCAGGTTTCATGCTAGGCAGTCAGGAAACATTTTTAAAGCAGTATTCTGTATAATCAAGGGTGTAAGACAGCTCTCATAAAACAGAGATCTAGCTCTCTACAAAGTTATTTCTGTTAAACACATTTACTTTATTTAACTGTCAGAACTTCCTGGCAGTTTTTCACCATACACATACAAAGTATATGGGAATGTCTTAAAACCATGACGTACAACCCAAGTTTTCTTCCCCAAATCCTTTATTGTACCTGTAACATTTTTGTATTTTCTGAATCCAGAAAACTGTTTAACATTGATAGAGGACTGTTTTCTACTAATCAACCTATCTCAATCAAAAATCTACTTTTTTCCAGCCAGAATGCAAACACCCAGAACCTTAGAAACATTACAAACCTATTTCTTATGTCCCTCATAACCATTCCTTCCTTTCTAATTTGGAAATTAGAACCCCTGCTCCGTTTCATCCCTGTGCTGGATTCCCATGTCTCAAAGCTACCTACAAAAATACTACAGAGGTAAATCCTCCCAATATCCTTCAGTAATCCTCAGAGTTACTTTAAGCAACAGACCAGTCTCAAAATACCAGTGTCCCCTGGGAAACCAGAGATTACATGCTGTTGTACTGCATTTATATTTCTGCTGATATTTCCAGGAAAGCATCTTGCTCCTGAGCAAGAAAAGCTTTTGTAGTGAACATCCAGATGTTTAACCTTCCTAAAAATAACTAAGTTTACCCTTGGAACGCTCTTTTAATCCCAGAGCACCCTACAGGCAACAGCAGTCACTTCAGAACTAGAGGAAGCTAAACTCAACTCCAATAAAAGTTAAACTCAGAAAAATGTAGTAGCAAGATGACAAAGCTGACTCAAACATATTAGCATTTTTTGTTGATTGTTAGTTTAAGTATTATACATAAGTCACCAATTTAGACATAACTCACAGTTTGTCACTTTGATTCCTGTAACTAAAACCTATATGCTATTTTGCATCCATAATATTAAAATGCTACTTCACTTTCACAGCATTATTCAGATTTGAATGTACAGAGTGATGAACAAAGTAAAACTGATAATTTAGAAGTATATTTTATTTGAAAACTACTTCTGCACAGTGGGGATGCAGCTACCATAAATTTTAAGCTGTTTTTAAAACACTATTTCATTACTGCTTGGTGTTTGGGGGACTTCTAGGTTAAGATTTTATGCATGAGCAACTGCCTCTTGTAGTTTTGAAATACAAAAAGAGAAAATTATCTTAATGATCGTGTGATTAACTTTCATTAGCCATGCATAAAGTTGCAAATCAAATACTACAATCAGAGACAGAAAAGTAAATTAAATACATTTCATTCACAGATGTCAATTCGAAAAGTTTACAGAAACAAAGACAGAGAATGCAGAAGAAGAAATGTGCTGCTGCTTCTGGACATTCAAAAAGTAATTTTAGTATTTGAAGTTTATAAGTAACATCTATCTGGAACAAACTCATGCTCTGTGCATTAAATTATTAAGAAAAAAATACAATAAAAATCAGCTCTGCTCAAATACATCCCAAGCTGGGGAGGGGGGGGGAACAAACAAAACAACAAAACCACAACAGTCTGGAAAGTGTGATTTCAGTCTACGTACAAGTCCTAATACCTACTATACAGTCATTTAACTGTCACTTTTACATAGCCTCTACTGTATGAAAATATCAAAAGCCTCTGATTGAGAAACAGGAAGGAGCTTTGGAATTTCTCTCTATTAAATATTATTCTTCCCCAGATTCCAACAGTGAAGATCCAAGTGACTGCTTGAGACTTACATCAGAGATCCCAGATTATCCAGACCAGATTTTTGTGAAGTCCAGCAGACGAAGGCTACAACGATGCTGTTCCAGGGAGGGATTAATGCATGGCTAGAGGAGCTTCCCCAAGCGCAGGCACAAACCACAGCTACAGTCCCATGCCGCTGTATCTGGAAAGAAGCACTCACACGCAAAAGACTTTCCCTTCAGGCTTCTCTGCCTACCGCTCTGGAAATAAGCGGAGGCTGATGGCAAGGCATAAGCTGCTCTAACACTTCACAGGAAGCAAAGTGCAGCATTAAGCCATTTAAAATCAAAACAGGACAAAGTTCAAGACATTTTTTCTGCCTGTTTTGTTTCCTATATTTTAATTTTAATAGATTTCTAAATCAAGGTATCTGAAATGCAAGAAAAAGCAGATCATTAGGTAAAAGGACCAAAGCTGGTCAATGTTTTACTGTGAGAAAGTGACAAAGAAGTGGCAGATGTGATTTCTGGATGAAAAACTGGAGAGAACTTTTCTTTATTCAGGACTGAAAACTGGTTTGTTCAAATGTTTTCCTCTAATCTCTCCAGAAATTACTATAAAAGTACAACTCTTGGAAAGCACATTTTCAAACCCAAACTAGTTCTAAAAATACTAAACACGCCCAGAGCCACGCTCACGGCACACATCTTATGGCAAGGGCTCACATTTATTTGCGATACTGCAGGGGATGCTTAGGAGACTGCATTTGTGCAAGTCGGAGCAAAGCTTTCAGACAGCAATTAGGACTTGCTGACACCTCAGTAGCTGAACGGGAACGCTCGCCTTTTTTTCGGCTGCTGTGCTCCACAAATTTGTTTGAGATGTTCAGGCAAATGGTGTAGCAACACCATTTAACAACAGACGTTATTTGAGTCCTCCTACCTAGGGCATCTGAAGCACTTCATTCAGAAGACCATGCTCTCTGCGTAGTCAGTGCAGAGAGGCATGCTTCTGCTAAGGCTTTGCAATTACCCTCGGGCCTCTCCGTTCAGTACAGACATTTATGCAGTCCTAAATTTGGACGTTAAAATTAAGATAATGCAAATAAACACCCCATAATTTCTGAAGCAGATATGAGTAAGAATTCAATACTCTACATAAACTTTGTTTAATAGTCGGTATTTTCTTTCTCTGATTAGTAACTTCTTGTGAAGATAAGAAACATATGGACTGACACTAGTGTGATTTTGGAAAACTACATACAAAACACATACATAATCCAAAATAGTTTTCCCCCAATTTAGCTCATGATGAAGTCAGTCTTCACTCTTTTCTCTTTCAACAGCTCTCACTTACTACGTTCACCTAAGCAACCCTGTAGGAAACCACAGACATTACTAAATATTAGGAACTCTGTGGAAGGCAAATGCTGGATTTGATCAGGAATGTGATGACAATGAGTTTGCTCTAGGCTTCTTTCATGTTTTAGAAAGCCAGTTTGCTTATCAGTTCCTTTTAGGGGGAGAATGGCATAGATTCCAGAGATGTAATCATCTATACGAAATCTTGTTTCACAAAACAGAAAGTATGAGCCACAATGTCTGCTCTCTTGGGAATGAAAGAAGATAAATACCTAATCACATAGGTCCTTGACAAAGGAAAACAGTATCTCTTTATTTAAGACAACTAGAAAATCACTTTCTCTTTTAACATTAGGCATCTCATTTTCTCCTGCAGTAGGTGTGCAGTGGGCAGCACTACCCAGTTACAGACACAGTGCAATATGAACTACCACAATGGAGACATCTTTCACTCCAATGTCTTAGAATCATAGAATAGTTTGGGTTGGAAGGGACCCTTAAGGTCATCTAGTCCAACCCCCCTGCAATGAGCAGGGACATCTTCAACTAGATCAGGTTGCTCAGAGCCCTGTCCAACATCAACAATGTTGGGTGTTTTTAATCTTTTTGTATTAAACAAGAATTACTAATAATTTTTTTGGACAGGAAAGACAGGAAAGAGTATACAAATCCACCACAATTCAGGCAAGGTGGAATTTAATTCATATTACTTATAACAGGAGGAAAAGAAAAGAGGCAGAAGTAGCATACCTGGCTTGTGATATGCAGTCACAACATGCCACAGAACTATCACTAGTTTTGGAGTCTCCAGTATTAGATGTGGATGATGAAGACACTGCCATCAGTTTTCTTCAGTGTTGATATTTCCCAGATCTTTAACATGTAACTTAATTAGGCCTCCTAATTTCTCTTTGAACTCCAACCAACACTAAAATAATTTTCTGGATTTATTATCTACTTCCCAGATTCTGCAATGGCTTCCCATTCATTATTTCACAACTACTGAGACAGTTCCAGTTCCTTTTGCTTTCCAAGACCTGCATGAGAAACTCTGCTAAGCATGAAACTGCCAGTCATCAGTTATTCAGGGAACTCATGGCCTTTCAGTTCCAGGCCCTTGACACCTAACAGAGGGATCTCTCTGAATGAGTTTCTCTCTGGTGGACACAGAGGCACAATGTCCGGGGCACAACGTTTCTCCTAACCACATCCCTCCATAAGCAACAGACAAAAGAAGGCCCTTTGAAATATGTGGCTCTTCCCTTCCACGGTCAGTAGACAGGTACCATGCATCAGAAGGTTATGTATTTTCATTTGTAACCTGTGCGCTACCTTAGCAGTAAACCGTTCTATACATTTATAAGACAGATAAACTGTGAATATAAGTAGGTGGTATTCTCTCCCTGCCCATTTTTCTATGCAATTCTAACAGTGTCTTAATTAGCAGCATGAATTATTTGCCATGGTGATAGGAAAATAATCAAAGCACAGAATGATGATTTCCCTGAAAGTTCAAACAGAAGGCATTGGCTAGTCATACACCACCTGAGACACTATTAGCAAAAGACAAACAAAAATACAAGTATCTCTACCATGTCCAGGCACAGAGTACTGCAGAAGTGAAAAACTCCTTTACAAAACACAATACAGCTATATGAATAGTATGATCCTCCTTATGGTCACCTATGGGAAACGTAAGTAACTGAGCCTGGAAATGTCCTAGCACATCTGTGACAGTACCTAACTTAACGTTCAGGCAATTGTCACAAGCCAGTTGCAGCAAAACAACAGTGCCTGTAGCATTTGATTACAGACCTCAGATGCCATGGGATTAAGTAATTCAATAGAAATTATTTGCTTTCAAGAAGTTAAACAGTTATGGATTCCTAAAACAAACAGTGCACGTGAATGTCCCAAAGTATATTAGCTCTTCCTGAAGTTTCTGTATACATGTTATTTAGTTTATTTTAAACTTAAGTTTAGTGCTTCCAGCATCCATCATTCTTTCTCTGGAACAGTCTGGAATAGTCGAGTGACACTACAAAAGACAGCTCAAGTTTCTGGCATCTCAAAACATTCAAGAGAATGTTCTTGACAAAGGAAAACGGTATCTCTTTTTTTAAGACAACTAGAAAATCACTTTCTCTTTTAACATTAGGCATCTCATTTTCTCCTGCAGTAGGTGTGCAGAAATATTTTGCTTTATAATTAGCAAAGAAACCAAACAATCTAGAGTATCAGAATAAACAAACCAGAAAGAGTATCACAAAATTGCCCTGAGCTAACTGTCCATACAGACAAGTTTAATGACTAGTTACATGAAATTTCTTTTTTAAAAGTCCTTAACGGTTAATACTGTATTTTTCTTGCTAATAGTAATTAGTATAACACCACCTGTATTTTCTAAAAGACAAGCACTTTACAGTAAAGAGTCCAAGAAGCAACATAAAAGAAATATTTTCAACTCCAGCATACACAATGCGAAGGTGCAATTTAGACAAAATGGTGGACTAATGGCCACACCCCAAATTGAACAGAAGACCCAGATCCAAGAGCACACACCAGCTCGTAACTCCCATTTCAACTGCAGAGATTGAATATGTCTGAGGGTGAAAATTACACTTGGTACAGAACACAATGGCTTGTGAATAAGCAAAGCAGGTAACTGATTACCTTGCCATTAAACTCTGCTGAGTTCCAGTTCTCTCTCACTGTCACAAAAACAGCAATGCAGATCTTACATCCAACCACGAGTTACGTACGTGGTTTCTCAGTCACTCTCTTCACAACTTCTCTCTTTTCAATTTAGAGAGGTTTTATAACCCTCCAGTGGGGAAAGCATAGCTTCGCTTGGTAGCAAGGAGGTTTCGTAGCCGATACGAACCAGAGCAACACTCTAAGAGGAATTAGGAACCACACAGCTAAGCTTGAACCTCACCCTGCACACCTTCTATTCATGTGATCTTTGCTCGTGGGCAGAGAGGGACCCAATACAGGTTAGTCACTTCCCTAATTGTAAAATCAAAAGCAAGTTCTGGTACATCTCCGGTACATTTATACCATAATAAAAAGATTTGGAAAAAATTACACCTGAGATGAAAATGGCAAATGGTATTACAGAGTTGTACAGGACTTTTATTACCATTTGGCCGTATGTTCTCCACTTGCCTTATATCGGAAATGTGGGGGTGGCATATCTTTAAGTTTAGTAACACAAGATTAAAAAAAGGAAAAAAAAAAAAGCTTAAGTTACAAACATGCTAAAAATTTAACTGAGGACTGCCCCATCATTAAGAAAACATCCACTTACCATTGATTTCTAAAAAATATCTCAACATATTATATACCCAAAACACCTTTAGTTACAAAACATCTACTACTCAAAGCAACCTTTGCTTCCAAAATAACAGCACTACGAATTTCTATTAGTTGGGCATTTTGCAGAGTGAGTGTCCTCAGGTGTCCATAACCTTAAGAAAATCTAAATACTTGCTTGATTTTACAGTGTTGAATAGCTTGCACAGAAAACCTATGGGACATCACTCCCCTGATAAGGCACCATACTTTCTAAGAACCATGAACTCACATAATTCCTACAACTATTTTTAAATTACTTCCTTTGTTCCTCTCTTGTGCAAACTGCCAGCAAAAGAATTAATAAGCCAGAGAAATGGAGGATAAGTTGGATCTCTTCAGATGATTGGGGGCATTATTCAGTGTCTGGAGGGGTCAGGAGATTCTGTTATCTCACTTCAACCAACAGGTCTAAATTTTGAAAGACTATGGCACTGTAGCCTTTCCAAATTAGTCATATAGATCCTATTAATAAATTGCCATGGAGTTCTGGAATCCTGTTCATCCAAAGCTATCCATTTCCTATGCATTACCAAGACACAGGATATTCAACAGCAAGTTTCCTAGTAGCACAGAAAAATTCCATTACAAAAACCTTCCCCTAGTTGAACTATAAACTGTAAATTCAAGGCTAGTGTTAAAATCAAGGGGTAACCAATTTTCACACTTCACCATAATGAAAGAAAACTATATTGGTGTTCTCCAGAACCGAAGAGATAAGTTATTTGAACAAGATTCCAGACAATTGAGTCTTTTACAAAAGAAAACACAGCTTGTCTTCTAGCAATGCAATTAAACCTCGTTCCAGACACTGTCAGTCACCCAAGTCCAGAAATGGCATTTTTCTGAATAAGGTTGTTCAAGATAAACACTCTATATGACTAATAGTTCAACTTCACCTTCCTCCTCTTGCTCCTCTTACAGCCACATTACCTGAATATCAGACATCGGCTGAGGATCCAGGGCTAAGTTCATCTAACGTGCAACTGAGTCAGTGCGCATCATCCCAGCCATATTTATCAACATTCAACCATATGCAGAATATTATGGTTGTCACAGTGCCGGCAAGCAGTTAAAAAAGGGCAATGACAAAAGAAAACAAATTAATTACGTGGCAGAAAGAGAGGACTCTCAGGATATGCAGGGTAATTTCTGTACATCTGTTGGCCTGCAATATTCTGAAAGAGAAAACCCAGCGCAAAGGGCAGAGCCCCACACCAACACGGCTGTGCTGAGACTGTCCCTCAGCCCATTCAGGCAAGTGCAGATTTAGCACGGCCATCGTGGTCAGACGCTTGCCAAGGTGTCTTAATTGTGTGAACTGAAGCAACCGCTCAGTTTGCTACACCAAGAGCTAACCAGGCAGCCCTCAGCTGAAAAGCACAAATAATCCAGCACTAGAGACAGGACAAGCTGTCTTGCCTCTGAGGACCTAATAACCGACTTCACCTTGTAGATCTTATTGTAAAGCACTGTAAAATAAATATGTAATCATTCTGGCAGCTTTGCTTCGACAGGAAACAACACACTGAGCAAAAAGAATACATAAATATTTAAGACAATAAATCTTAACAAATCTGTTATCTGACTTCTTATTGGGATGCAGAGTCAGGTAACTGACTAAAACAAAAAAGTACCTCCATCTGAAGCAACACAGAGAACACACAGGAAAAGTACAGCAGGTTTCCTAACAAGCGCACAAAGGAATACCACTACTCAATGCTATATTTGATCTCATTCAGGAGCCAAAACCAGAAGATGAAGTTGGTCCTCTTCTATGTGTATAGCTTCACTCAAGACACACGCACTATACTGGAGACTCACCTTGAGTGGCCTAACTTGCTCTCAAAATATTACTGAAAAACATTCTGCGCATATACCTGCTTAACTTCCTCGTTAACGTTAATTTTCCTCGTTACCAGCTCCATCCTTTATCATCAGGCTCTCACTCTAGGCCTGCTCCTCATCTTGCATGGGCATCCCAAGGTTGTAATCAGAGCTTTACTCCAGGAGAGCAAACTGCCCCAGACCACTATAAAGCCTGGGCCCAGTTCTGGACTTTGCAACTGTCAACACACCTAGATCCAGCAGTACAGATAATCTGTTGCTAACCTTGTTCTAACTATCTGGAGTGTAATACTCACTGGAGCAAAGGCCAAATAAAAGAGGTGTTTATTCACATCCATAAGGTTCCTTTCTGTAGATGATAGAGCTGATCAAGCAAAGCAGAACTCTGATAGCAGCATAGGCTGCAAATCCCACCTCTCTGGTAAATCGCTGCCTCCTCATAAAGGAAATGCAACACTGGAGGCTTCACAGTGGTTCAGAGACCGCAAAAGTGCAAGAATACTTGTACTAGAACCATACAACTGGTTTACCTGTGAGATACAGGTGTTTTGGTAACAAGCGCTACAGAAAAGCTTAACATGTACATACACAGGCACTACTGGGAAGAATTAATCCTAGAAAAGGTCCCAGAAACATACCCTAGCAGAGAACCCAGGATCTCCATCTGTTCGAACAACTAAGTATCATCACTTTGTAGTTTACATAGATTGAAAAATGCAGCTGGACAAACTGATGGAAGAACACTCATCTACGAACTAATGTACAAGGACACTATGAAATCCTCTCAGATTTGGAGGATATCAATCTGAATACTGCATTGCTTCCTACACAAAACGCATCTTTCCATCCCAGTACGAAAAAATATTTTTTTCTCATTTCTATGTTTAAATTCCACAGCAATTCCCATACTTAAGTTACAAATATGCAGAGTATCTTGATTCTCTCCGATTTTTTTTTTAGATAACAAAATATAGCAGACTCTCTAATCAGAAGAAAGCTTGTTTCTTTTTATAATTAAAGTTAGAAAGAGGATGTTATCTCATCTATATTGACTCTACTGTTGACTTAAAAAACCAAAACAAAACCACACCTCATACCTTTGACACTTAGGCCAGTATTTTATTGATTACGTGCTTGGAAATCCAAACTCTTTTTAGCCATGTATTCAGAAGTCAGATCAAAAAATAAAACGAATGACTAATAGTTTAACAAAGCATTTAACAATCAGGCCTTAAAATCAACAAGCTAAAACCAAAGTCAACTTGATCAATATGACCTTGTCATACAGAAAGAGCAGCTGTCAGTGCTATTGATGAGTTGGCTTACCCGCACAGTACAGGGTTATGATATATACTTTATCATGACACGCCTGGGTAGAATTAAACACTAGTTTCGTAAAAATTCCATGAAAGAATGAGTTAACACAATCAGCACCAAACTATGAAACTTCAGTGACAATGCTGAAAGTACACTCCTGCATGAGTCAAAGCTATAGAGTAGCCAGTCTGTCTAGCCAGAGTTCAGCAGCTCTCACTGTGCCAGGTCTGTATCAAGCCAGATGATGGCTTGTGAGATTCTGAAGCAAACATGACTATTCACAACTGCACGAAGTGAAGAGAGGGGATTCAGCTGGCATGAAAATACAGCCCATCAAAACAGGCACACCTATTTTCCTACCTCCAATTAAGAGGGGCAAACTCAAAAAAAAGTCTTCACGGTAACAAAGGTGGCCACTGTACAGGTAAACAGACCGCATACATGAGAGAAGTTGTCCTATGATAGACTGGGCAGGGTCCAATGTCTGCTTTACAACCAGTGTGCAAGTGAAGCACTGTACACAAATATGCTTGAGTGTCAGGCTTAAGGTAGCAGTTTCAGTTCCAGGTGCAAAAATCAGGCAGCAGAAGAACAGATGGAGTCTGTTTTCAACAAATTCTAGCTCAAATATCTAAAAACCTTTGTTTGTGACAACAACAAAAAGTAGGAACATTCTTTAGAGAGAGTGCTTTGGGATTCTTATGAAAATTCTTCCAGTAAAGCACCCTGCAAGGAAGTATTTCTGGTTTATGGCAGACTTTTTTCATCTTTGGATTTAGCTTTAAGGTAGCTCTTTTTTACGTTCCACTTGCAAGAAGGTAAAAAAAAATGAAGAGAAAGATAACTAGCTGGAAAACTAATATTGGGGTTCTTGTAAGGTACTTAAGTATGATAAAGAGCATCTTTCTGTTCTGTACCATCTGTAACTGCTTACAGCTGTATCTGCTTTAGAAATCGTTAAGTGCGCAGAAAATTAAAAAAAAAAAAAGTCCAGCTCTTCATTACTTAGCTTTAAAGCTTCCTTTTTCGAGAAGGAAAAAAAAAAGCTCTTTAAACTATTTTCAACACAAAGCTTAATTAGATACTACTCTTCACTTTCAAAACCCTACAGGGATCATAATATTCCCCAGGAGAGCTTTCAGCCCATTGTGATAACTTCTCAGAGCAGCTATTCAAGTGAAGGTATAGGATCAGCCACCTCCAGGAAGGAGTTCACAGAGCAGATGAACTTTCCTCCAGCAAACAGACCATCAATCTGAACTTCCAAAAAGGACCAGAATGACCTTGTGCCATCAAATCTAAAAAGCAAGACAAAGACATACCTCACCTCACCAGTCTGCAATACAGGCTACAGAAATCCATTTAACTCAGCTCTGTTTGCCTCCTGCTTTTGACCAACCTCACCTTTAGCTAACAGTCACCTGGAAAATGGACTTCCCATTGTCTAAATAAGTCAAAGTCATGCTACACCTATCTTATCTTGCCAAATGGGTCTGACACAGATGATGGCAAGATAAATCATAACTGTAGTCCTGAAAGTGGTAAATTTATACTACTAAAAATAGTCCTTTATTTAACAACACACCATTGAGTTTTGGTCTCATACATCAATGTATCTGTACCAACAGCTGGTTGATCCTAACTACAATCATTATTCAGGATTCATTGTTGAATTTCTACCCACTATAAAAGTTTCAAATAAATTTAAATCAAGTTTTAAATCAGAGCTAGCTATCCAACAGAAGAAGGGATGGCAGATTGCTAAGTGCCACAGACACCAGAACTAACAGTGCAGCAGAGTGCCATAACTCAGCTGCTGTGTTCACCTCTGTCCTGCTAATCGCACTACCGCAGAGCTCAAATATTTTGTAATGCTTGCTCTTGCTATCTCAAGTGGAGTAAGCTGAACTTATTAATCCAAGTAACTACTGAAATTAAAACAGACCCTGAGGATAAACACTTGCTACTAGCTTAACCTGTGTGGAGAAAACGCCTGCGAAACTATCCGTGCATCACTGCCATAGAGACAGGTACGCTGAATTTACAGGCTGAGACCACTTGATTTTTTTGTACCACCTGAAACTAGGCGGCAGGAATCCATCTGTACAGTGCTTTTGCTAGTCTAGCATGAAGTTGCTATTTGTGGTACTACTGGCATAAGAAAATGGTGTAAGCAAAGAGTTCCCAGACTTCTGTGATTCAGTGGAACACTATCAACCTTTAACATTTCTATTGATCTCTGTAAATTTTGCCAAACTTTCAAAGCTATTTAAAATGACATACCATTAAAAATTTACTGGAAGTTATCTTCTGGCTAGTTGATGAACAAAAGGGCTTAAAGATACCTCTGTCCAAAACCAGCAGAGTCCACACTAATGAAGAAGTAAATTTGGGCTTTCGAGACAGAAAGTGGCAAGCAGAAAAGCACTGATGAGGTAGAACTAAACGATAACCCCAGAAGACTGGAGGGGGCTCAGCTTTAAAAGCCAGTAGTTCACACTGCACAGCACCTATTGGCAAGCAGGTAAGCTTGCCAACTCATGCCTAAAGTTAAAGGCTATGTGTGTGAACAGAGGGTGGAACCCTCTGGGTCTCCTCCTGCTTCCCCCACGCTACCTCTGCTGTGGAGATGCCTGCAGAAGTGTGGCTAAGGCATAAAAATGGAAGAGAGTCATTTCATAGTCTTCAGCTGCATAACCGTACTGCATGGGAAAATACTTTGTTGGGTCAAAAGCCTATGAACTAGCTACAGGAAGTAAAGGAAGAACATCCAAACCTGACAGACACAGAAAAAAAATATTGTTTTCAGAAGGAAGGAGGAGAGAAGAAATGAGAGTACTTTTCCTTTCAGATTCCATTGGTTAGGGAAAATGCTACCACATATAAACTGTAAGATATGATTGTATCTCTCCAATTTCTATGTGGGCAACTTCAGTAATAAGGGAGGCATCTTAAGCACAAGATTGTGCAATAGACCGTAACTTCCTTAGTGCGCTCTCCTCTACTTCAGGACACCAGCTGTGATGATTTTAAAGAACTTCAGTTTTGACATCCTGAAAAAAAAGTCACTCCATCCTTAAACCCTGTCCCCACAGAAGCAAAGTATAAGGATGGTCTCAGTTAATATGTTTAATATTTTGAATACTTGTTGTGGTAGGATATTAAAAAATGTTCTGGTTTAATTGATTAGTTATCAGTTACAGAATTATCTTTCCAAAAAGTCAGCAGAACATTCTGACTTTCTGACACCCCTGTCTATACCATGCCACTTAATGTGACATAGAGATACAGAGGCAATCCAAGGGAATTTGGGACCAGAGGCTTAGACCTGGCCGACAAAGAAATACTCAACAGAATCTAGTAATGAAGATGACAGCACAACAGCTACACAATTAATCAGTTCCAGGATAACATCATCATGGTGGTTCTAGTGGACAAAGTCACACTTAATGTATCACGAGAGCTGAGGTTCTGTAGGGATGGCCCATGAGAGGAGAACCCTGGTCCACCAGATCAGAGTATTTCAAGCACAGACAGCACTTGTAAAAGATGCAGGAGGAAAGATCATCAACACTGGCATCCTTGGAACAATTAAAGAGGGAGAAAGGGGATCAGGAAGTGTTGCAATGACACTTATGCTCATTAATCTTATTAAATCATCACCTTTCAAAGTCAGTTTGATTGCCTGGATCCAGTTCAGCTAGCACACTAGCTTGCATTTCACTCCACTCAACCCACATAATTGGCTAAATAATTTGAAATTTTCATCTTAATCAGTTACACTAAAGCAATGTAGCACCAAAAAGAAAGTCTGTACAATGACTTCTACTACCAATTTCAGCCTTGGTTCTTCCTGGAAACTTTACTCAGATGTCAGTAGAATTAAATTAGACTGTTTAACTAAATGACTTCTGTCAATTATTTGCTTTTAGAGTATATTACAGTGCTTACTCATCATAAAATATCAAGGGGCAATAAAGATGGTGGCACTTAAGCCAGGGATGTTGATACATCACATTACTGAAATAATGAAATGAAACAGCTGAGATACTAAGAAAGACCAGAATTCATTCTGCTCTTCTTCCAAATTTTAGGAAATCAAAATCATTGCATTTTAAAAAGCATGACACATATTTCAAAGTACTTCTTGTAGGCAGGTTTCATAAGCACACATTTTTTGTCACTGTGTTTCAGTGACAAACAATTATTGACAGAGATTTCAGCACCTGAATCTAGTATTTCAAACTGTGGTATTCACCAAAACACATCTCATCTCAGAAGAACTTACTATTGCCAATTAATTTGGCCTGTCTGGTGATCCCCACACAATTCCTCAAATTCCAATAGCATCAGGTTGCTTAACTTGTACCAAGATTCCAAAGTACACAAAAAAAGCAATTACTTTATTGGATCACACCCTTCAATAGAAGAAGGAGATGCTCTCAGGTTCATCAAACCTGACACGAAACACAAAAAAAGGTAGTGATAATGGTAGGTCCACATACGTAAGCTTGCTCACCTAGAACACAGCAAATCATATTCAGGTTGTCTTCTGTTTGTGGGAATTCAAACTTTCATTTCTAGAAAAGCAGCCTGAACTACCCCCCCAGACTACAGCCCCTTCCTTCAGTCTTCCAAACTACATTTTTATCAAGGCATGAAGTGGAATCCAGCTCCAAATTAATATTTTGATCATTAAGGCAGAAAGTCATGCCTGCTTCCTGGCCCAGCAAATATTTACAGTATTCTATTTGAAGTGACACAGATTTAAATGGACATACAAAGCTCAACCTCTGAATAACACATAGTTTGGTGATGAGACCACTCGCCCTGGAAGGTGAGAGATGCAAGATCAGAAACCCTGGGGGATGGAACTGATCTCCTATATCCTGGCCAAGTTCTCTGATCACTGGGTAAAAAACAAGGAACCATTAACTTCTGCCACCACCATATCCTGAAAAGGCTAAACGCAGAACTGATAGAAATCTTAATTCAAAATAGGTACTGCACACCAGCACCAAGAAAACATTGATTTATGTTCTTCACTTTGACATTTTTCTTAAATAATTATTAATATATTAGTAAATACAGCCTTTGCATTGAAGTGGCAAAATTTTTTGGCCTTTGCTAATCAGAGTCATTATATATATGTACATTCAAGTAACTGTAAACTTCAACTAATCCCATGCTCTCTGCCTTGTTTGTCTTTCGTTCCGGTGCTGTAGACAGAGTCCCTGCCTATATGACATACAGTCTGAGATAGCAAAAGCTAGAGGGAGGATAACAAACAAGCGAAGTGAGACTGGTACTGAAAGACAAACATATTAACTGTAAACCTGATATTCTCAAATTTACTGAGGTTATAGTCACTCTTCTGATGCCAGATACTCACACACTTTCATACAATGACATCCTTGTCCCCAGGAGGCTTCTAACAACCGCTAAAATGGAATATGTCTGCTAATTTCAGTTCCTGAAAAATGTAAGATTAAAGGCCAAACTCCACGTTTGTATGCCAAGCTTTCATGAAAGATTTTAGACAATACGCACAACAGAATTTCATCTATATGCTTTGCAATCTCTCGCCTAAAAAGTACAACACTCTGAAAATTCAGGTGAATGATTTGTTTTGTTCCTGTTGTAAACTGCCTCCCACCCTCAAAACACCTTCATTAGTTAAGGTCTCTCAACCTAAACTGAGCAAACCAAGTAAAAAAATCTTGAATGCAAAAAAATATTTTACTAGTACTTGACAAGTTCTGTCAACAAGCTGTAGCTCCCTTACTCCCGCCCTCCCACATACACATCTAATCCAGCCAACTAAGACTTAAAAGCACTACCTCAGTTTTCTGGAAGAGACTGTATTTTAATTCAGGGCAGTAGCATGTTAAATCTTTAAATGCAATGAAAGCAAACTCTCAGACCTCTGAATCTAGAAAGTCTTTTAATACCAACCAATTTGAATTCTCCCAGGAGCAAAGACAGCACTGTACATTTACACTTACTCCAGAACCCAGTAGCTTTATTGATTACTCTGACACATCATTAGACTTAATTTCCACACTCTTTGCATTTAGAGAAGTTTCTAAATATATCACCATTTCACTCATGAAACATTTGATGGCTAATACAAGAATCATTCCACTGATTAAAACATTTAAAAGGGAGTTCAGTTGTTTTTAAGATTAGTGACTCAACACAGTGGCTCCTTTTTTTGTTCTTAGGTTACCCTCCTAGTCAGTCTGTCTCCTAATCATCACCCTGACAGGACACGCATGCATTGTAATCCATACTACTCTTATACAATGCTCTGGGAAAGGAAAATGTAAAATTCTATTCAGTTTTGGTGTGGAAATCTCCTTCTCCTCTCTTCACATATGAAGGAAGCTGTGAAAATCTTTTGTGCATTCAAAGGGAAAAAAAAAGAACAAAGCAATCTCTATGGCCAGACTGGGCAACAGTAAAAAGGGAGGGGGTGTTACATCAGGCCTTGAAAAACACTAAACACCTACTAACCGAAGATAAACAAGATACGCAGGCTGCTGTGCCCTCCAAATAGGATCCAGCGCAAAAATCTCACCACAAGGTGCTAGAAATCAAGGAAAGACCAAGTACTTAATGAAGTCATAATCCAGGTCCTGCTGCTCCCATATTCATCTGCTGTAATACTTTCAACAGCTTGGTGCCTGAAGATAAAATCCTTGGAATTTACTAATTTACTAACTCATACACATATACATTGGTGATGGGCAAACAGCTCTTTCCATACTTACTCCCTCCTCTGCTGCAGCAGGAACTTTTGTCACTACCCAGTCCCATTTCCTTGCTGGCATACAGACAGGAAGCAAAGGGAAAACAGGTATTCCACAGCCTCTTTCCTCTCCCAAGCCATTCCACTCGCAGGAAATTAATTTCAGCTCTCATTTAATCTAGAAAATCATGAGCAACCTTGCGATGCAGCAGTCACATTCCTCTGTGGGTTGAGAATTAGAGTAGCAACAGTATAATACATAGCTCTCATAACTTCCTACTATTATTGTAGGTACTTGACAAAGAAAGTTGCTCTACTCACTGCTGACAAGTATTTTATTCAAACACCTTTTTTTTTTTAAAAAAAAAAAGAAGTACATATCCTTTGAAAGAGCATTTCCATCTGGCACTTATCTCACATTTCACATTAAAATTAGTTTTTCTGGGATGACAGCATTCAGTTTCACCAGCAAAATTCTCAGTAGATCCTCGTTTCAGGGATAACACACCTGTATCTGAAATACTGGGTCAGCAAGACTATTTAAGACATTAAAAAAGAGCTAAATAAAAGTAGACATGGTCATAGGTGTGGGCATTACTGAAGAAAAAAAGAAGAGGCTGTTGGAAGAAATGATTCATAAGAATAGTGACAAAAGACAACTTAGGTATTTAAAATGATGAAAGGGATGAGGAAAAAAGCGTAAGTACCTCGTTCTTATAATATATTGGTAAAAGGAAGTAATTGCAATCAATTTCATTTCGTAAATAAAAGAAAAATATAAATCCACCCTAAAATCTCAGATTTATAGTTACCAAAAAAATAAATACAGCAAAATGAGAATTAGTTCTTGTATCTTCCAAATAACATCATTAACAGAGACTGAATCAATCACTGAAAAAAAAGCCCTATTTTGCATAAGTGTTTGAAAATGCTAATCATAGCAGTAATCATAGCTTGTAAGTAGAATTTTTTACAAGGTATTTCTAACACATCTGAGAGAATTTTAAAAAAAAAAAAAAATCAAACCCAAACCAAACCTTCATTGTATCTTATGAAGCTACAGTGATTCTATGATGCATGTTGATAGTTATGCACAAAAAGAGGCGTAATCAAGCCTTACACTCCTGGACAAAAGGGAAGCACTACTGGAGCCAGGAACCAATTTACATCTATACAAAGACAGGTACATGAAGGGATTTTTCTTACTGTTAAATTATGTATTTTCAGATGTCAAATAAGCTATCTGCACAGCAACTAGACACCACACCAAGAAACACGGAAAGCGCTCGTTCTGAGAAACCCTTTGCAACACAGAAAAAGGACCGGGTCCAGCAAACAGACAGGATGCGATCTGCCAACTTCAAAACTGTACAATTGCACTAATTACTGGACACAATTCTGCACAACTCTTCTGTACAGAAGTACCAGTTTCCCCAACAACATTGTTGCTAGAAGTATAAGTAATTAAACATGCATTCACAGAGAAGAGCACATGATTTACGGAACAGGACTCCTTAATCTGAAACTGGATTTTTGCTCTTTCCATAGCTCCCAGACAATGACTATCACAGGTCAAAATGTGAAGTGACAGAAACCTCCAAAACATAAAGACACATTAGTGAATACAGACACAAAATTACCCTGTTTTGAGACGTAAGCCTCATACCCTTGTTCTGTTACAATCTCAGTGCTGTAAGAAAGAGCTGCTATTCTTGTGATCCACCTAGTAAGCAGTGAAGAACTTAAAACACATTTTCACTCCCCTAAAATACGGAACCTAAAGAAGAGTTAATCTTCCTCCCAGCCTCTGTTAAAAACCTTCCCTTTAGAATACTACTATGGCAAAGACACTCATTCAAAAACCACGGGAGTTAAAGATCAAAATAATGTACAACTGACATTTTGTTTCATTTAGTTTTTCAAAGAAAGCTGACAAACCCCAGAGTAGTTTACAAATTTTTACTTTCATTCTGCAATTCAAGCACACTAGGACAATAGCTCACTAGGCACATCTAATCGAACTACATTAAACTGTCTAAATCTGTACCAACATTCACTTACTGTAACAATACATAGTTAATCCTTCAAGTCAAAGAAGTTGTCTTTTTGCTGTTGTTTTAAAGCAGAGCAGACCACTGCCTGAACTGAGCTCGTGAAACAATGTAAGAACTTCTAAAAAGCAAAAGACTGAAATGTATATTGGTTCTTGACAGAGAAGTGACAGAAGGTGGGAGAAGGGGCTGCCAAAGTCTCAACATGTGGCACAACAGAAATCCCCATTGGGTTCCAAGTTTTGAAAAAGTAATGGGAAAGATTTCCAGAACCTTTCAGAACAGGAATATTCCTTGCATATCTTCTTCACACTCAGCACACACCAAGGTCAAAAGCTGAAATTTAACTCCTTTTTTTATAGGGATATCATAACTTTTTTCAAAAAATCTACAAAACAACTCTGGATCGTATCACTGGAACGGATTTAAAATGCAGTAAGAGTATTACGACTAAATTGCTGCAGTTGCCAGGTCAATAGAGCAGATGCACAGGTATATTATGTGAGATATTGTAATTGTGATCTGTGACAATACAAAAAAAACAGAATGGTATGAAGAAACCAAACTCTTGTCTCTTTGATCTACTGCCAGCAAGGCCCGAGAGAGTGTCAGGACACACAAAAAAATGCCCTCCGCCTTCATTTGCTATACTTCACGTCTTCCCACAGGAACTGGTCTCTTCCTCCTCATTCTATTTCCTGTGTACAGAACAAGCCTATTGTCACTAGGTGAAAACACACACACATGCCACTGACTTGCCAGCCTGCCGGTACCGAC